>NC_091992.1:137722575-137921884 GCF_044704955.1 Pristiophorus japonicus
GGGGAGGGGGAGCGAGAGCGAGTGTCGGGTCTGGTCAGGCCGGGGGGGGGGGGGGGGGGGGGGGAGCGAGAGCGAGTGTCGGGTCTGGTCAGGCGGGGAGCAGGAGCTGGCCGTGGGAGGAGCCCCAGTGAGGCCATTGGGCCAGGGCCTGCGTGCTTCGGGCCCCTCCCACACAGTTCGACGCCTGGAGCTACTGCACTTGCGTGCCGACTGTAGCGCGCATGTGCAGAGGTCCCAGCACTGTTTTCAGCGCCGGGACCTGGCTCCGCCCCCCCACAGCTCGTGCTGGCTGTGCCGAGGGCCAGAGGACCTGTAAGTCGGTGCAGAATACCGAGGATTTTTTTAGGTGCGAAAAACGGGCGCCCAGCTCGGAGGGGGCGCCCGTTTTTTTTCTTGTGGAAACTTGGGCCCTAAGTTTCCCAGCAACTCAATTTCAAAGATGAACTGATCGCTTCTTCCTGTCGGTGACATTTTATTGCTCATTGCATTTCCCATGGTTGCTGTGGGATTCGTTCCTTTCTCCTGCTCGGGTTTAGGATGGTCATACTGGGACACCCATAATCCAGAGATAGAAAAGCTGTTGCCATACTGGTAAAATGACCTACAGGATGTATAGGTGGAGATTGTACTGAAACCCACACAGTGCACTTTGCTTTATATTAAAAAAAACTTGCCTCTTCAACAACGGCTTTGAACTTGCTCTTTTTGCTCAGCACGGGTCGGACACCAGATAGCCACTGCACATTGCTGAAAACCTTAGCTGCTCCAAACAACATCTGTCCTGGATAAAACCCATAGGATTCATCAAAGAACTGTCCCTAGAACAGAAAGATATGGATGGCTGCAATTTACAGTAACCCTTCCTGCAGCAGACATTAGTACTGTTGGCAGCAACCAGATATGAACATAACCCCACTGTGAGAAATCTAGGGTGTGCAACTATAAATTCCTCCTTCCCAAATTTGAGAAGTGATCGTAAGAATACAAATGTCTCAAGAATGATAATCAAATTGCAATGAAGATTTCACAAACCATTTCTAATCCAGGAGAGATATATTTAAATTGGGTTAGATTCAGATTAATGGAAAAATCCAACGATGAACAAACTCAAATTCAGGACAGAGGTGCAGCAGCCAGCAGCGCTCATGAACAAGCTGCATGGTCACCAACTGAAGTTCAGAAGCCCATGTGTCGAAAAGTAACATTTTCAGCTATTGCTGCACAGCTCATCCACTGCCAACACTCACCTGGACTGCAACTTCACCTTGTACTTGCAATGATAGAACATTAGACATAAAGGGAGCCAATTTGTTGATGTTAGTGCGAGTGAACAGAAACACTCCCAGGGCAGGTGGAGCACGGGGTTAGATACAGAGTAAAGCTGCCACTAATTTGTCCCATCAAACACTCCCAGGGCAGGTGGAGCACGGGGTTAAATACAGAGTCAAGCTCCCTCTACACTGTCCCATCAAACACTCCCAGGGCTGCAAAACAAGTCTGCTTCACAAAGAAGAAATCTTCCCCAATGTACCTCAGCCCTCTGTCTTATTATATCTTAATCTACAATGAAAGATTTTTCCAACACCATCAACTTTGTGCCCCTCAGATTGCCAATTTAGTTCTGAATTGCAGGTAGATTGCACTGGGTGGCCAGAGGATTGGGAAACTTTTAAAAGCCAGCAAATAACAACTAAAAAAAATGATAAAGAGAGGGAAGATAGATTATGAAAGTAAACTAGCACAAAATATAAAGAGATAGTAAGAGTTTCTACAAGTACATAAAAAGGAAGAGAGTGGTAAAAGTAAATGTCGGTCCCCTACAGGATTAGACTGGGAAATTAATAATGGAGAACAGGGAAATTGCAGAGGCATTGAACAAATATTTTGCATCGGTCTTCACGGTAGAAGACACTAAAAACATCCCAATAGTGGATAATCAAGGGGCTATAGGGAGGGAGGAACTTAATACAATCAGTATCACTAATGAAGTAGTACTCGGTAAAAATAATGGGACTAAAGGTGGACAAGTCCCCTGGACCTGATGCCTTGCATCCTAGGGTCTTAAAAGAAGTGGCTGCAGAGATAGTGGATGCATTGGTTGTAATCTACCAAAATTCCCTGGAATCTGGGGTAGTCACAGTGGATTGGAAAACCACAAATGTAACGCCCCTATTTAAAAAAAGGAGATAGACAAAAAGCAGGAAACTATAGACCAGTTAGCCTAACATCTGTCATTGGGAAAATGCTGGAGTCCATTATTAAGGAAGCAGTAGTGGGACATTTGGAAAAGCATAATTCATTCAAGCAGAGTCAGCATAGTTTTATGAAAGGGAAATCATGTTTGACAAATTTGCTGGAGTTCTTTGAGGATGTAACGAGCAGGGTGGATAAGGGGAAACCAGTGGACGTGGTGTATTTGGATTGCCAGAAGGCATTCGATAAGGTGTCACATAAAAAGTTACTGCACAAGATAAAAGTTCACGGGGTTGGGGGTAATATATTAGCGTAGATAGAAGATTGGCCAACTAACAGAAAACAGAGTCTCGGGATAAATGGGTCATTTTCCAGTTGGCAAACAGTGACTAGTGGGGTGCCGCAGGGATCGGTGCTGGGATCAAGTTTAATGTAGCCAAGTTTGGTGATGATACAAAGATGAGTAGGAAAGCAAATTGTGAGGAGGACACAAAAAATCTGCAACGGGATATAGACAGGCTAAGTGAGTGGGTAAAAATTTGGCAGATGGAGTATAATGTGGGAAAATGTGAGGTTATCCACTTTGGCAGAAAAAACAGAAAAACAAATTATAATTTAAATGGAGAAAAATTACAAAGTGCTGCAGTACAGAGGGACCTGGGAGTCCTTATGCATGAAACACAAAAAGTTAGTATGCAGGTACAACAAGTAATTAGAAAGGCAAATGTAATGTTGGCCTTTATTGCGAGAGGGATAGAGTATAAAAGCAGAGAAGTCCTGCTACAACTGTACAAGGTATTGGTGAGGCCACACCTGGAGTACTGCGTACAGTTTTGGTCTCCGTACTTAAGGAAGGATATACTTGCATTGGAGGCTGTTCAGAGAAGGTTCACTAGGTTGATTCTGGAGATGAGGGGGGTGACTTATGAAGATAGGTTGAGTAGGTTTAGACTATACTCATTGGAGTTCAGATAAATGAGGTGATCTTATCGAAACTTATAAGATAATGAGGGGGCTCGACAAGGGGATGCAGAGAGGCTATTTCCACTCATAGCGGTAATCAAAACTAGGGGCCAGTCTCAGAATAAGGGGCCGCCCATTTAAAACTGAGATGAGGAGGAACTTCTTCTCTGAGGGTTGTAAATCTATGGAATTCTCTGCCCCAGAGAGCTGTGGAGGCTGGGTCATTGAATATTTTTAAGGCGGAGATAGACAGATTTTTGAGCAATAAGGGAATAAAGAGTTATGGGGAGCAGGCAGGGAAGTGGAGCTGAGCCCATGATCAGATCAGCCATGATCTTATTAAATGGCAGAGCAGGTTCATTGGGCCAGGTGGCCTACTCTTGTTCATATTTCTTATGTTATGTACCCCACTATGAATTGGATAGAGTTTGCTCAAACTATTTCATTTTTGACTCTCAGCCCGACATTCAACCCATCAGTCAGAACATATCTCAAGGTACAGTACCAAACATACCCATTTGTCTTTTACTTCTTTAATCAGGTACAGTACCAAACATACTATCCTTGAGGAACTGAACCTCGGTTCTGGGTGACAACTTATAATTTGACAATTTATAACTATCATCCTATACAGATAAAAAATGGATGGAAAATAAACTATAAATACCAGTAAATATTTAATCTAGCAAAACTCTAGATACATCACTGGGCCCTAATGGCATGCACCCTCAGCTGTTGAAAGTAATCAGAGGAAAGGGAGGCTCTAGCCAATTTTTTCAATCCTCAAATTGTAAATTGTGCTGTGATATGGAAATTAGCCAACGCAACACTTTTATTCAAGGAGAGAAGGATAAAACAAGTAACTGTAGACCAGCTTTTAGATATGCACAGATTAAACCACGGTCAGTCAGCACAGATTTGTTAAAAGAAATTTGTTTTGACAAAGTTTTTTGAAGAAATGACCAATTAAAGGGAATGCATTAGATGTGGTGTATATGGATTTTTACAAGGGGTGTGTTAGTAATAGTCTGGCACATAGTGCAAGCGGAAATGCAACATCAAGGCTAGAAAGTTGATCGACAGATAGGAAACAAGTTAAAGTGAATAGGTTCTGTCAGAACACAAGGATATAAGAATTAGGAACAGGAGTAAGCCATAATGGCCCTTCGAGCCTGCTCCGCCATTCAATAAGATCATGGCTGATCTTCGGCCTCAACTCCACTTTCCCACCCAATTCCAAATCTCTTGATTTCCCCTAGAGTCCAAAAATCTATCGATCTCAGCCTTGAATATACTCAACGACTGAGCATTCACAGCCCTCTGGGGCAGAGAATGCCAAAGATTCACCACTCCCTGAATGAAGAAATTCCTCCTCATCTCGGTCTTAAATAGCTGACCCCTTATCCTGAGACGATGCCCCCTGGTTCTAGACTCTCCAGCCAGGGGAAACCACCTCAGTATCTACATTGTCAATCCCCCTCAGAATCCTGTATTTCAATAAGATCACCTAAACTTGAGAGAGTATGGGCCCATTCTACTCAATCTCTCCTCATAGGACAACCCTCACATCCCAGGGATCAATCTGGTGAACCTTCATTGCACTGCCTCTAATGCATGCATGTCCTTTGCCACAGTACTGCCCACTTATCCTGCCTATATCCATTTGCAGGTTCGGTGTCTCTTCCTCACAGCTTACTTTCCTACCTAGCTTTGTATCACCAGCAATCTTGAACACATAGCACTCAGTCAGTCCCTTCATCCATGTCATTAATATAGATTGTAAATAGCTGGGGCCCAAGCACTGATCCTTGCCGCACCCCACTATTTACAGCCTATCAACCAGAAAATAAGTTGTTTATTCCGACTCTGTTTTCTGTCTGTTAACCAATCCTCTGACTAGGCTACTATATTACTCCCAATCCCTTGAGGCTCTTTTCTCTCCACAAATGCTGTCTGACCCATTCGGTATTTCCAGCATTTTCAGTTTATATTAGAGTACATGGGTATTGCTAGAATAGAAAAGGGAAATGGTCAAGGATAAATGTTGGATCAAATTTTATTTTCAGTCTTTATGTAGATGGTTAGCTGGAACAAAAATAAGGAGTTTGGCAAACAATGAGGAGGACTGTAAAAGACTTCAAGAAGTCAGGTTACGAGAATGGGCAGACATGATTTAATGTGGATAAGTGCTTTATACATAGAATGAACAGCAATGAACAGTTCTGCCCAACTGGTCTATGCTTTGGTTTATACTCCACACAAGCCCCAGCCCACAACAACTTGTATTTACTTCACAGGTGTATTAGGAGATAAAATATTTGACACCAAGTCACGCAAGTATAAATTAGTGCAGGTGACCAAAAGCTTGATGAAAGAGGTAGGTTTTAAGGAGCGTCTTGAAGGAGGAAAGAGAGATAGCGAGGCAGAGAGGTTTAGGGAGGGAGTTCCAGAGCTCAGGGCTCAGGCAACAGAAGGCACAGCCACCAACGGTTGAGCGATTATAATCAGGGATGCTCAAGAGGGCAGAATTAGAGGAGCACAGACGAAAATATTGGTAGGGTTATTAATGAATAGTTTGCATCTGTTTTCACAAAGTAAGGTGGCAATGCAGATACTGCTATCGTGGAGTGTGATATTCTGGATGAATAAATAGTGAGAGGGGAAGTATTAAGGGGTTTAGCAACTTTGAAAATAGATAAGTTCCCAGGCCCGGATGAAATGCATCCCAGGCTGTTGAGCGAAGTAAAAGAGGAAATAGCAGAGGCCTTGGCCATCATTTTCCAGTCCTCTTTGGATCTGGGCATGGTGACGGAGGATTGGAGGACTGCTAATGTAGTACCCTTGTTTAAGAAGTGAGAAAGGGATAGGCCAAGTAACTACAGGCCTGCCAGCCTAACCTCAGTGGTGGGAAAATTATTGGAAACAAATCCTGAAAGACAGAATAAATCTGCATTTGGAAAGGCAAGGATTAATTAGGGACAGTGAGCATGGATTTGTTAACGGAAGATCGTGTTTGACGAACCGGATTGAAGTTTTTGAGGAGGAAACCATGAGAGGTCGCTGAGGGTAGAGCGTATGATGTAGTATATATGGACGTTAGCAAGGCTTTTGATAAGGTCCCACATGGTAGACTGGTCATGAAGGTTAAAGCCCATGGGATACGGGGAAAAGTAGCAAGTTGAATCCAAAATTGGCTTGGAGGTAGGAAGCAAAGAATAATGTATTGTGTTCCCAACACAGATGAGGCTGCACACAGGGAGGTTAAAGTAACAGTGACCTTAGTCTTTAATAAGACACTCCAGAGTGAGGAACAGGCCTTAGGGGCCGGCTTATATACAGTGCTCCCAAGGGATGCTGGGATCCTTACATGGGAGTGCATGCTTTACAGATACACATCTCCTCTCCTCTCCTCTCCTCTCCTCTCCTCTCCTCTCCTCTCCTCTCCTCTCAAAGTGAAAACTATTTACAAGGTGAGGCAGTCAGGAGCCTTTCTTTCCCTGGTGGACCGCCTCGGTACAAATGTCTGTTCTGGTGTGTTGGCTGTGCCCTTGCTGGGCTGGCGTGTTGTTGGCCCTGCAGGGCTCCTGGGTGAGCCTGGCCTTGCTGGGCTGTTGAGCGTGATGGGTTCGATTTCCTGGTCCGGGGTGGTGTCGTTGATCCTTTGGGTGTGTGTTGTGGGCTCGAAAAAGGTGGTGTCTGCTATGGGTTGTTCAGGGCAGTCTGTGAACCGCAGCATCTTTTGGTCCAGGTGCTTTCTGCAAATTTGTCCATTGTTTAGTTTGACTACAAACACCCTATTCCCTTCTTTAGCTATCACAGTGCCCGCGATCCACTTGGGACCATGTCCATAGTTTAGCACACACACGGTCATTCAGATCAATTTCCCGTGACACAGTGGCACGACCATCATTTTGCACAACATTTTGTTGCATCCGCCTGCTCTCTACCTGATCATGCAGGTTGTGGTGAACCAGCGAGAGTTTGGTTTTAAGTGTCCTTTTCATGAGTAGCTCAGCCGGGGCCACCCCTGAGAGCGAGTGGGGTCTCGTGCGATAGCTGAGCAGTACTCGGGACAGGCGGGTTTGGAGTGAGCCTTCTTTGACTCATTTAAGGCTCTGTTTGATGGTTTGTACTACCTGCTCTGCCTACCCATTGGAGGCTGGTTTAAACGGGACCGAGGTGACATGTTTGATCCCATTGCGGGTCATGAACTCTTTAAATTCAGCACTGGTGAAACATGGCCCGTTGTCACTGGCCAGTAAGTCAGGCAGGCCGTGGGTGGCAAACATGGCCCTCAGGCTTTCAATGGTGGCGGTGGCGATGCTTCCCGACATTATTTCACATTCAATCCATTTTGAAAAAGCATCAACCACCACCAGGAACATTTTAACGAGAAACGGGCCCGCATAGTCGACATGGATCCTCGACCATGGTCTGGAGGGCCAGGACCACAAACTTAGTGGTGCCTCTCTGGGCGCGTTGCTCAACTGAGCACATACGCTGCATTGCCGTACACAGAACTCTAAATCAGAGTCGATACCGGGCACCACACGTGGGATCTGGCTATCGCTTTCATCATTACTATACCCAGGTGTGTGCTGTGGAGATCCGAGATGAACGTCTCCTTGCCCTTTTTTGGGTAGCACTACGCGGTTACCTCACAACAGGCAGTCTGCCTGAATGGACAGTTCGTCCTTTCGCCGCTGGAACGGCTTGATTAGCTCATACATTTCAACGGGGATGCTGGCCCAGCTCCCATGCAGTACACAGTTTTTTTACTAGGGACAGCAGAGGATCTTGGCTGGTCCAAGTCCTAATCTGGCGGCTCGTGACAGGTGATTTATCATTTTCAAACGCTTCCATGACCATCAACAAGTCTGCGGGCTGCGCCACTGTCAAAAAATTTGCAGGCTGCACCATTTCCACCCCCGTGGTGGGCAATGGTAGCCGACAGAGCATCCGCACAGTTCTCAGTGCCTGGCCTGTGGCGGATGGTATAGTTATACACTGATAGCGCGAGTGCCCACCTTTGTATGCGGGCTGAGGCATTAGTATTTATCCCCTTGTTTTCAGCGAACAGGGATATGAGGGGCTTGTGATCGGTTTCCAGCTCAAATTTGAGGCCAAACAGGTACTGATGCATTTTCTTTACCCCGAACACACACGCTAATGCCTCTTTCTCAATCATGCTGTAGGCCCTCTCGGCCTTAGACAAGCTCCTGGAAGCATAGACTAAAGGTTGCAACTTCCCCTCAACGTTAGCTTGTTGTAATACACACCCGATGACGCGTCACATGCTAGCACAAGTCTTTTACACGAGTTATACAATACAAACAGCTTGTTGGAGCATGTTTCTGGCTTTCTCAAAAGCAATTGCTTGTTTTTTTCCCCATGCCCAGTTCTCACCTTTGCGCAATAACACATGTAGGGGCTCTAAAATGGTACTTAACCCCGGTAGGAAGTTACCAAAATAGTTGGAGCCCCAGGAACAACCGCAGCTCCGTGACGTTCTGTAGCCTGGGCGCATTCCCAATAGCCTCGGTCTTGGAGTCTGTGAGCCGAATGCCGTCCGCCGTGATCTTTCTCCCCAAACACTCCACTTCTGTTGCCATGAAGACGCATTTTGACCTCTTCCTGGGTCACCTGAGGCCTGCTGGCAGTTGGCAGTTGCAGACTCGTGGGTTCTGCCCTGCACATTTCTGCTCGCAAACACAGTTCCAGTTAATTCATGAACATTGCTAGCACTTGTGTGCTGAGAGATTTGTTTGGTGTTATCACTGGTGGACATAAACGTCTGTGCTATCGCAATGGCATTACTGAGGGTCGGTGTCTCTACAATCAAGTTTTCGTAGGATGGTCTCATGGCCAATGCCCAGTACAAAAAAGTCTGAGCATTTGCTCCAGGTAGCCATCAAACTCACATTGTCCTGAAAGTCACTTTAGCTCGGTGACGTAGCTCGTCACTTTCTGACCTTCAGATCGCTGGCACGTGTAGAACCGATACTTCGCCATCAGCACACTCTCCCTCGGGTTAAGATGCTCCCGAACCAGTGTACACAGCTCCTCATACGACTTATCTGTGGGTTTCACCGGAGCAAAAAGATTCTTCATGAGGCTGTAGGTCGGTGCCCCGCAGACTGTGAGGAGGACCGCTCTCCTTTTTGCAGCGCATCCTTCTCCGTCCAGCTCGTTGGCTACAAAGTACTGATCTAACCGTTCAACATAGGCTTCCCAGTCCTCACCCTCCGAGATCTTCTCCAGGATGCCCACAGTTTGCTGCATCTTTGCGTTGGATTTGTTTTCTCGTCGCCAGTTATTGTGTTCCTAACACAGATGAGGCTGCACACAGGGAGGTTAAAGTAACAGTGACCTCAGTCTTTAATAAGACACTCCGGAGTGAGAAACAGGCCTTAGGGGCCGGCTTATATACAGTGCTCCCATGGGTTGCTGGGATCCCTTGGGACTTGAGGATGAGCTCCCTGGTGGCGGAACATGGGAGTGCATCCTTTACAGATACACAACATAATGATTGATGGATATTTGTGTGACTGGAAGGATGATTCCAGTGGGGTTCCGCGAGGCTCAGTACTGGGTCCCTTGCTTTTTGTGGTATACATCAACGATTTAGATTTGAATATAGGGAGTATGATTACATTTGCAGACGACACTAAAATTGGCTGTGTGGTTGATAATGAAGAGGAAAGTCATGGGCTGCAGGAGGATATCAATCTACTGGTCAAGTGGGCAGTGCAGTGGCAAGTGGAATTTAATTCAGAGAAGTGTGAGGTGCTGCACTTTGGGAGGGCTAATAAGGAAAGGGTATACACATTAAGCGGTAGGTCACTTTAGTGTAGATGAACAAAGGGACCTTGGAGTGCTTGTCCACAGATCCCTGAAAGTAGCAGGCCAGGTGGATAAAGTGGTTAAGGCATACGGAATGCTTGCCTTTATTGGCCAAGGCATAGGATATAAAAGAGCAGGGAGGTTATGCCTAAATTATATAATACTTTGGTTAGGCCACAGCTGGAGTACTGCGTGCAGTTCTGGTCGCCCTATTATAGGAAGGACATGATTGCACTAGTGGGTGCAGAGGAGATTTACTAGGATGCTGCCTGGAATGGAGAATCTTAGCTATGAGGACAGATTGGATAGGCTGGGTTTGTTCTCATGGAACAGAGGAGGTTGAGAGGAGACCTGTGAGGTGTTCAAAATATTGAGGGGCCTAATAGATCCCTCCACTAGTGGATAGTAAGGGTCTATTTCCATTGGTGGAGGGGTTTATTACGAGGGGGCATAGTTTTAAGGTGGTTAGTGGAAGGTTTAGAGGGGATTGGAGGGGAGGCTTCTTTACGCAGAGGGTTGTGGGGATCTGGAACTCGCTACCTGGAAGAATGGTGGATGCAGAAACCCTCACCACTTTTAAAAGATGGTTGGATGGGCACTTAAAGTGCCGTAACCTGCAGGGTTACGGACCTAGAGCTGGTAATTGGGATTAGACAGGATGACCTTTTGTTGGACAGCACAGATATAATGGTAAGTACTGCAGGGAATAGAACACGGCCAGGGTGATCTCCTGGACTAGTTTCGATTGCCTGGATGAGTCGGAGAGGAACTTTTCCAGATTTTTTCTCCCTAAATTGGCCTGGTTTTTGCCTCGCCCAGGAGGTCACATGGCTCCAGTTGGGGTGGAATGTAGAATATTTCAGTACAAGGGGTGTCGCAGTTGTGTGAGGCAGTTGGGCTGTGTGCTCTTTGCCTTTCCGTCATTGTTCATAGGTTTATATGTAACCTTTAGGGCCGTGCGGCTCTTTGCCGTCTGGTGCGGACTCAATGGGCCGAAATGGCCTCCTTTTGCGCTGTAAATTTCTATGTTTCTATCGGGGGGGCGGGGAGGGGTTGTTGTGGGGCTAGATGAGATTAGTGGGCGAGGGGCCATGGAGAGATTTGAAAATAAGGATGAGAATTTTGAAATCGAGGCGTTGCTTAACCGAGAGCCAATGTAGGTCAGCGAGCACAGGGGTGATGGGTAAGTGGGACTTGATGCGAATTAGGATATGGGCAGCAGAGTTTTGGATCACCTCTCGCTTACGTAGGGTAGAATGTGGGAGGCCAGCCAGGAGTGCGTTGGAATAGTCAAGTCTAGACAGAACAAGGACAAGGGCTTCAGCAGCAGATGAGCTGAGGCAAGGACAGACAAGGGATGGTACGGAGGTGGAAATAGTCAGTCTTAGTTATGCTGTGGATTTGTGGTCGAAAGACCATTTCAGGGTCAAATATAACACCAAGGTTGCGAAGTCTGGTTCAGCCTCAGACAGGAGTTGGGGAGAGGGATGGAGTCAGTGACTAGGGAACGGAGTTTGCGGTGAGGACCGAAAATAGCTTCGGTCTTCACAATATTCAATTGGAGAAAATCTCTGCTCAATGTCGAAATATGCAGGCTATGGCAACATAAGATGGGAAGACCCGAGTGTAAGGTTAAGGTGCCTGGAACATAGAAATGAATTACCAATTGAAACTGAAGTTTAGTCAATCCTTCCTTAGCATAGCCAGTAACAATTATAAACTAATCATGGAAAATAAAGTTTAGAATAAACTTATCAGGGCAGACGAATGTGTAATCAAAAAGATGGGACAGACTATAGAATAGTATAAACCAGGAGGGGAAACCCCACCTAGGCAGCGAGAACCTAGGTCCCATCCTCGAGAGAAGCTGGACCTTAAGCTCGAGCTTAAAGCAGGACACCAGTGGCGGAGATTGATCACCTCTGTTAACGGGTAATACGAGCACAAGTAGTGAGGCTTGTGCTATTTTATATATTGTTTGTACTTTAATTCTACTTTGGGAAATAAAGTTTATTTGGCTTGAACATAATGTTTGTCGATGACTTTCTTTCAATACTCAAAGTCCCACCAAATTGTTGCGATTGTAGTGACTAAATACCCACCGAGTAAACTGTCTACAAATCTACAGTGAGTTTTGGGAAACAGAGGAAAGAGGTAGAGAGGCGGAGCTGTTTAGGGAGGGAGTTCCAGAGTATGGGGCCTAGGCAAAAGAAGGCACGGCCCACCAATGGTTGAGCAATTATACTCAGGGATGCTCAAGAGGGCAGAATTAGAGGAGCGCAGAATCTGGCAGGGGGGGGGGGTTGTGGGGCTAGATGAGATTAGAGGGAGGGAGGGGGCGAGGGGCCATGGAGGGATTTGAAAATAAGGATGAAAATTTTGAAATCGAGGGGCTGCTTAATCAGCCATGAGTGCGATGGAATAGTCAATTGTAGAGGTAACAAGGACAAGGGCTTCAGCAGCAGATGAGCTGAGGCAAGGGTGGAGACGGGCAATGTTACGGAGATGGAAATAGGCGGTCTTAGTTATGTTGTGGATGTGTGGTCGAAAGATCATTTCGGGGTCAAATATGACACCAAGGTTGCAAACAGTCTGGTTCAGCCTCAGACAGAAGTTGGGGAGAGGGATGGAGTCAGTGGCTAGGGAACAGCGTTTGCAGCGAGGACCGAAAACAATGGCTTCAGTCTTCCCAATATTCAATTGGAGGAATTTTCCGCTCGTCCAGAACGGGATGTCGGACAAACAGTCTGACAATTTGAGAGACTGTGGAGGTGAGGTAGAGCTGGGTGTCAGTGTACATGTGGAAATTGACGCTGTGTGGACGATATCGCCAAAGGGCAATATGTAAATGAGAAATAGGAGGGGAGCAAGGATAGATCCTTGAGGGACACCAGAGGTAATGGTGAGGAAGAGAATCCGTTGCAGGCGATTCTCTGGCTATGATTAGATAGATAAGAATGGAACCAGGCGAGTGCAGTCCCACCCAGC
Source organism: Pristiophorus japonicus (assembly GCF_044704955.1). Taxonomy (NCBI): domain Eukaryota; kingdom Metazoa; phylum Chordata; class Chondrichthyes; family Pristiophoridae; genus Pristiophorus; species Pristiophorus japonicus. The sequence continues at coordinate 137,735,563 of NC_091992.1, forward strand.
TGGACAACAGAGGAGCGGCGTTGGAGAAGGATAGAGTGGTCAACCGTGTCAGAGGCTGCAGGCAGGTCCAGGAGGACAAAGAGGGATAGTTTACCTTTGTCAGTCACAAAGGATGACATTTGTGATTTTGATGAGAGCCGTTTCGGTAATGTGGCAGGCGCGGAAACCGGAGTGGAGAGATTCAAAGATGCAATTGCGGGAAAGCTGGGCATGGATTTGGGAGGCGCCAACACGTTCAAAGAGTGATGAGCCGAAAGTTTGGTTTTATAAAGAGGAATAAAATAGTAACACAAAGCCCCCGGAAAAAAGACTCGGCACTTACAAACTCCCAACTGCCTACAAGAACTTGTATTACTACATTAAAAGCACTATATAAATACATCCCAAGGCACTTTCACAGGAGTATTACAAGACAAAACAAATAAAGAAATTACGGCAGATGACCAAAAGCTTGGTCAGAGGGGTAGGTTTTAAGTAGCATTTTAAAGGATGAGAGAGAGAGCTAGAGAGGCAGAGAGATTTAGGGAGGGAGTTCCAGAGCTTGGGGCCTAGGCAGCTGAAAGCACAGCTACCGATGGTGGAGTGATTATAATCAGGGATGCTCAAAAGGGCAGAATTTGAGAAGCGCAGATATCCTGGTGAGGTTGTGAGGTGGAAGGAGATTACAGAGATAGGGAGAGGTGAGGCCATGGAGAATTTTGAAATTGAGGCGTTGCTTATGTAGCCACTGTAGGTCACCGAACTCCCTATCCCAAGGCACTTTCCCATGCAAACGCAGGCGATCATGGTATCATAGATGCAACACCTGCCCTTTTACCTCCTCCCTTCCCACGGCCCCAAACACCCCTTCCAGGTGAAACAGCGATTTACTTGTACGTCTTGCAATTTAGTATACTGTATTCACTGCTCACGACATGGTCTCCTCTACATTGAGGAGACCAAGCGCAGATTGGGTGACCACTTTGCGGAACACCTCTTCAGTCCGTAAGCGTGACCTCGAGCTTCCGGTCGCCTGTCACTTTAATTCTCCACTCCACTCTGATATCTCCGTCCTCGACCTCCTGCACTGTGCCAATGAAGTTCAACACAAGCTCGAGGAACAGCACATCATCTTTCGTTTAGGCACTTTACAGCCTTCTGGACTCAACATCGAGTTCAACAATTTCAGACCTTAACCTCTGCCCATGTTTTGCTCGAATGTATTTTTTCTCTGTTTCGCACGGCACCTGATAATTATCCTCCATTCATACCCTATCTAAACTAATCTATTTCTAACTTCTACGATTACCATCTCATGTCGGCCCATCATCCCTTTTGTCTCTCTAACATTCCCTTTTGTTCTTTCCTCCCCACCCCCCTTTCAGTGTTCATTAAGAATTTGTTCATTTCGAACATTCGCCAGTTCTGTCGAAGGGTCATCGCCCAGAAACGTTAACTCTGCTTCTCTCCACAGATGCTGTCTGACCCACTGAGATTTCCAGTATTTTCTTTCTTCATCTCTATCTAACCTTCTATTGTATATTTAATTGAAGTTATGTAATTAAGACACTGGTTTATTTTAAGCTAATTAATTGAACTAAAAGTAGCACCTCCTTCCCCCACCCCCCCTCCAAATGTTCACCTTCTCACTCTTCACGATGCACTCACATTAACGTTGCGCTCTGTGCATTAGCTCAAAATTCTATAGTTATGTGGAGAGAGATACAAGGACCATTTCCATTGGAGCAGAGAAGGCAGAGAGATTTAATAAAAGGTGTTAAAAATTATAAAGCCTTTTGATAGTCTTTTCCCATTCACCGTATTTCCTCTGGTTAGGGTGTCAGTAACAAGGAGTAATCACCAAGAGCGATTAATATAAATGTCTTTATGCTGTGGGTAGCTGCTGCACAGAATGCTTTGCAACAGGGTTTGGTTGAATAAAGACTAGTATCAAGGGAAAATCAGATAAATATTTAATGCAGAGAAAGGTGCAGGGTTTGGGGATTAAACCAGGCCAGTGGGATTAGCCAAGAACTGGTATAGACACAATGGGCTAAAGTGCTTCCTCCTGTGCTGTAAAGTTCCACGGTTCTCTGGATGGCAGTTTTGGGGGTGAGGAGCGGTTACATGTGCTACGCAGTGAGTAGGCCACAAACAATCACAAAGAAATGTTCTTTCCATAAATAATCAATCCAGACCTCCCTCAAACAACCCCCCTGCACCCATCTTCAACCAATATACACAGACAATCCAAACGTGCTCTGCAAAGATTCATCTGCATTTTTTTAAGCCTGGTCTGCTCTATTGCCATAGACAGTCTGCCCCACCCAGCCTTCTCTATTGCCATACATTGCTCCCTGATCTGCTCCATTTCTTGACTATGGTATCATTCACTGCCTTTTCTTCTTTGGCCACTTTTGAAAATTTCAGCCTCAGCTTTTAAACTTTCTGGGAGGGAGGACTCAACAGCAGAAACCCAATTCATGAAAAATGGCTACACTCTCACTGCTCTAAATCCACAAGAGGAGACAGCTTTTTCTAACCCTCAAGGCCCAGGAAGTTTAAAGAGCGAACGCTAAAAGTTGGCAACTTATTTACTACCCGACAGCGGCAAGGACTAATCCACGGTTAATGCTGATAGAGGAAGAGACATGAAACCCACTCACATGCATTTGTGAGTCTGCAACAGGTGACACACTGGGCATAATTCAATCAATCACAGACCAGCTGAGCCCAGTACACTGGAATCCACAAAATCATCAGGATACCAATTCCAGATATAAAAAGGGATGTGGGAAAAAAATGTCATAAACCCTGGGACGTTCTTTGCAAACTCCCGTGGTATTAACGTAATGATAACCTGTGCACATTAAAGTAATAACACTCGGACATAAAGGCTGGATTGGCTGAGAATGACCAGAACATCCCATCAGAACGGGAGCTGCAGCTTCACCTTCGTAACAGCTACGTTTAAATTCAAATGGGGAGAGTGGGGGGGGGGGGGGGGAGGAAAGAGTGGAGGGCATAACACAGTCTGGAGCTCCTTTGCTCTGGCTCACAAGTTCCATGCACAAAGACAACTTTAACAGCTTTGGATTTCAGATCTTTAAAATTCTTGGGTCTAGACAACTGAAAAAGACTGCTCCAGACTGGGGAAAATGTAACCAACTAGGGAACAGTCTTTACCAATCCTCCAAATTTGGGAATTTAAGAACTTCCAAGTTTTCAGGCTTAAGGGAAGGAGGCAAATTGTTAGAAAACATGGGCAGCAAAAGGATTAAAATACATGTACACAAACCCTCTAGTCACAAATGTTGGTTAACCTCACTGGTATGTCAATATTCATTTAGAAACCATCAAATTCACAAATGTTTGTCTAATACATGTGTTAGCATGAGCGCTCCCACTGCCCATTCAGGTGAACAGCTACAAACTTACCGAGTCGCTGACATGGGGACAAAGATCAATCAGCTTACTGCCATCACTGGTACTCATGGAGCACCTGAGAGAGGAACAGACTGTCATTCAATACATTCGGCACGGACTGCGTTGGTACAAGTGGGATCCACAAAATAAACCAGATCTAAAAATACGGCAACACAGTATATTGGTACATTTGTAAATGTTGTACAGTTAAAGGCAGGGGATACTGGCAACATGAGATGGTGGGGAAGAGGAAGTAAAATAGAACAAATCAGATATAAAAACATAACCAGCATCAGTTGTGGCTCAGTGGGTAGCACTCTTGTCGGAGTCAGAAGGCTGTGGGTTCAAGCCCCACTCCAGAGACTCGAGCCCATAATCCAGGCTGACACTCCCCGTGTAGTACTGAGGGAGAGACGCACTGTCGGAGATTTTGCCTTTCTGTTGAAACGTCACGAGGGCCCAACTGCCCCTTCAGATGGATGTAAAAGATCCCACGGCATTATTTTGAACAACAGGGAAGTTCTCTCTGGTGTCCTGGCCAATATTTATCCCTTAACCAACAGCACTAAAAAAGATTACCTGGTCAGTTATCTCATGCCATTTGTGGGAACTTGCTGTGTGCAAATTGGCTGTCATGTTTCCTGCATTACAACAGTAACTACACTTCAAAAGTATTTCCCTGGCTGAAGTGCTTTGGGATCCTGAGATCATGAAAGGCACAATAGAAAGACAAGTCTGTTGGTTACAAATTCAAAATATTTCTGTAAATTATTTCCCACATCTTATGATCTTTGATTGTGTGGCCATACAACTTTACTGCATTGGGTGAGAAAATATAGAACATAGATTTCCTCAACCTCCCACATAAGGGTTAATTGCAGAAAAGAAAGATGTAAAAATCCCAGTAAGTGAAACATTTATTCATACCTCCTGGATAATGATAGCATGGTGTCAAAGATATACAATTGGAAGTTCATAGGCTACTAGATACATCCTGAATTCCACAATGTGTGCTGTTTTAAACAGGAACTAATGTGAATAAAAAAATGCAACTTAAAAAAAAAACACTTTGCAAAAATTCTCCCTTCTCACTTCCAAAGGGGTCAAACTTCTTGCTATGTTCAATAGGTACCAGATGCCCTCCAATACTTTGCTCAACTCACTACCTAACAGCTCTGTGGGAGTACCTTCACCACACAGACTGCAGTGGTTCAAGGCGGCAGTTCAGCACTCAGGGGCAACTAGGGATGGGCAATAAATGGCAGCCTTGCCAGTGACGCCTATATCCTGAGGATTAATTTTAAAAGTGGTTCTATTCAAGTGTGGAGATCACATCAGTCAAGCAAGATATCCACACACATGCACTTGATCAGAATGGGTCATTGACTACAGATTAGCAGGAAACCTGAAATATGTTTACTGCTACCCTAGTGGAGAGCTGCAAATACAGCACACACTGGCAATTGAATCTGATGTTATTGTCCGCACAGCTCAAAACTAACTGAATAACATTTCTAGTATGTAATTAGGCTCATTATAAACTCAAATCCAGGGACAAGTAACTCTTGCCATTGTCCCATTTCACATACCCATATAACAACGTACACAATTCAAATAAAACGGATGGAGTGATACCTGGCTCCATTTGATAGTTTTAGGATAAGCTGGGCCACGATGTTGTCAACTTTTCCTAGCCAGCAATCGAAGGCTATGTAGTCACCATAGACAAATGGCTGAGAAAGAACATTTGGTATTAAATAGTTACATTGAAATAAAGAGTCAGCTCTGGTTTAGCATTAAAACCTGCTTTAAAAAAAAGCGTTATGCAATAGAGAAACAATCGTGCATTCCAAAAGTAATTTGCTGAGTCACCAATGTTATAAGAAAGCATGCGTTCGTACACAAACACATGTCCAGCTCGTGTCAGAGCTTCTGCAAACTGAGTGATAGCGCTGAAGGGTCTTGGAATTTGCAAGCACTAGGGTTAGCAGGAGGGTGCTACACAAACAGCGGAGGAAATGCCTGCAGCACGAGGCTTGAAAGACTAAAGTTATAGCAGAAAAGGCAAACATTTGCAGGGCTGTGGGGAAAGAGCAGGGGATAGTGGGACGAATTGGATTGCTCTTTCAAAGGGCCGGCACAAGCACTATGGACCAAATGGCCTCCTGTGCAATATGAAACAGCAGAGAAGGGGCTCTGACTGATCATGACAAGAAGCTCCACAAAACTAATACCTCTAGGTTCAGGAGGAGGATGAGGCCGAGGAAGACACACTTTTAAAGAATCGTTTCTCCAATAGGAGTGGAAGACCTGGGTTTGGAAGCATTTGAAATGGTTCTGGGGGGTGGGGTTGAAACAAGGGTTGAAGTGAGAGAATACAAGGGGAGGTAGAGGATGGTTGTGAAATGTTCATGACTAAAGTGCAATGAAGGGGGATTTCTCCAGGGTGGGGGACAGGCACCGATGGTCAGTGGCACTGGCTGGAGGGAAGTGGTGGTGGGTACTGGTGTTCATGACCGTTTGGAACAGGGGGAAAAGGAGAAAGAAAAATAATTCTTCAGAGCATTTTTGGCTTGGGTTAGTGAGATAACTGTTCCTCTAGATCATTGCTGACAAACAAGCAATCTTTCCCTTCCTCAACAAAGCAGTGTTTCTGACAGTGGGACTGGTTCCTCAGGGTCCAATTAATGAAGGCCGTGGGGAGAGGAGCAGGGGCTTAATTATTTAAATATGCATTGGCAGCAGTAAACATCTTACACAGCCTTCCCTATATTCTCCTCTCCTGCCACAAGATTTTAAGAAGCACTTGGTACTGAAGGAATTCTAAACACATTCCAGTAATGCAGTTTTGTTCCACTGGAGCTGAGCTTTGGGACTCGGGACTATCGCAGGGGCAGATGTTGGGGTTGGGTCATTGGGCAGGACTCTGCTTGGCTCAATATGGTGCGCAGAGGTTGCAGTGGGGGACAACCAGCATTGGGCCACAAGGCTAACATTAGCAGCTCCAAACGGAGTGGTTCTGTGAACGTATCATTGAAATAGAACCGGGAGATTCAAAGGGAATGCAACAGTGACACCTACCTTAGAGAAATCAGGTGAGGAAAAGAATGAGAGTTTAATCAAGTGAGAGAAAAAAAAGTGTGGAAAGTTTCACAGGAAAGGTGACATTTCATGTGCATATATATTTCTTCTACTATGTCAGTGTATGCTCCTTAAGGCTACAACGTTTAACATGAGGAAACATTGGATGAGTTCATTCAAAGGTTTATGGCCAATTGGAATAGAAATCAGAATGCTGGCTCGGTTTGTCGAAACGTTCTTCAGAACCCAGACACACAGGCTTTGCTATTTTGATCCTGGATATTTTTCTGTTAAATGCAAATATATTTTTGTTTAATGGAACAAAAACAAAATTGTTGCCCAAACCATCTATTTCAGACAAAAGGTGAAGAAAATCATTGTGAATCTAAAACAAATATCAGTAAACTAAACAGGATGTTTGACATTATTTCCCAAAGGAGCATAAACACCAGTATAGACCAGTTGGGCCAAATGGCCTGTTTGTGCTGTGAATTCTATATAATTCATAATGTAAATTTAAACATATTGTGCTGCATCAATTCAACATTATACATCACAACCAATGATTTCTTGCGTGCACCTATTTAAGTGAAGGGCTGTCTACCCACAAGTGAAACATCAATCATCTGAAAAAAGATTCCTCCCAAAAGCTAAGTGACGGGAAATCTTCATTTCTAGAAATACAAAGCAACGCAAATATCAGCAAAATACAAGAATCTCACAGCTTCCCAATCACGCACCCAAATATGTTGCAAGTCTCTGCTGTTGACCGGGTGAAGAATGTAATTTGTTCCCAGAATCTTCAAGGTGCACTCCATATTCACATCAATCACTGTTCCACACTGATTATCCTATAAAAGATGCAGACACAGATGGAATAAAGTCCACAACATTGCAACATTTTATTTGTCCAAAATATTGAGTCATTCTGGGTGCAGATCTCTGAAATCAAACAGAATCTACAATGAGCAAGATGGGAAAACATTAACTGATCTCATTTCTTAAAAACAAAAACTAAAAATCATGTAGTGCTTACCAGCCATTTACGTTTTAAGGAAGGCAGCTAATCCTAGCATTGCAAATGAAATAAGCCAAACACCAATCGCTCCACAAGTTTCAGAGTAAGAGGAAAATAAACCCTTTGCAAAACAGAGTCTTCATGGGGATCCGGAGTGGGGTCCTACCACAGGATTTCCTTCTGCAGCCCATTAGCACGAAGGCCGTTTATAATGCCTCATCCCCATCAGTTCAAATCAATTCACTCAGCACAAACCAGGGATTAAACTTGGGACTTTCCAGTCTAGAATCAGAACGATACAGCACCGAAGGAAGCCATTTGGCCCATTGTGCCTGTGTCTAGCATATGTTTTCAAAATAAAACAAGAAATGGGAGCAAGATTAAGCTATTTCGGCCCTTCGAGCCTGCTCCACCATTCAAGATCATGGTTGAACTTAGAGCGCAACTCCACCTTCCTGCACTATCCCCATATCCTTGACTGCCTTAATATCCAAATGTCTACTGATCCCGAACTTGAATATACTCAACAACAGGGGATCCACAGCTCTCTGGGGTAGAGAATTCCAAAGATTTACAACCCTTTGAGTAAAGAAATTTCTCATCTGTCCTAAATGGCTCACCCCTTATTTCAAGTGTAACCCCTCGTTCTAGACTCTCCAGCCAGGGGAAACATCTTCCCTGCATCTACCCTGTAGGAATTTATGTTTCAATGAGATCACCTTTATTCTTCTAAATCCTAGAGAATATAGGCCTCGTCTCCTCAATCTCCCCTCATAGGACAATGCCCCCATCCCAGGAATCAGTGTAATGAGCCTTCGTTTCACTCAACAACCACTTTTATTTAGATAGCGCCGTTACCGTAGTAAAACATTCCAAGGTGCTTCACAGTAGGGTTACAACAAAACAGATCAATTTGACACTCCCTCGAAGGCAAGTATATCCTTCCTTAAGGGAAAAAGACCAGACCTGTACACAATACTCCAGCTGTGGTCTCACCAGGGTCCTATATAATTGTAGTAAGACTTCTTTACTCTTAAACTACAATCCCTTTGTAATAAAGGATAACATACCATTTGCTTCCCTAGTTGCTTGCTGTACCTGCAAGTTAACTTTGTGATTGGTATACAAGGACACGCAAGTCCCTTTGAACACCAACATTTCCCAGTCTCTCGCTATTTAAAAAAATATTCTTTAATTTTTCCTATCAAAGTGGATAATTTCACACTTCTCCATATTATATTCCATCTCCAATGTTCTTGTCCACTCAATTAGCCTGTCTATATCCCTTTGCAGCCTCTCTGCATCCTCATCACAACTTACTTTCCCACCTAGCTTTGTATAGGCAGCAAACCTAGATAGATTACACTTAGTCCCTTCATCCAAGTCATTAATATAGATTGTAAATAGCCGAGACCCAAGCACTGATCCTTCCAGTACCCAACTGGTTATAACCTGCCAACCCGAAAATTACCCATTTTTTCCTACTCTGTTTTCTGTCCGTTAACCAATCCTCAATCCATGCTAATATATTACCGCCAATCCCAGTAGAGAAAAAGGATCTTGGCTCGGAAGATCAGGAAGTATGGGTGGAGATCATGAATAACAAGCGGCAGAAAATATTGGTCCCCTAACAGTAGCTGTACCGCTGGAAAGAATATTAAGAAATAGTAGGAGCTTGTAACAAAGGTAATGCAATAATCGTAGGGGACCTTAATCTTCATATAGACTGGACAAAATCAAATTGACAAAGATAGGCTGGAGGACAAGTTCATGGAATGCATTCGGGACAGTTTACTGGAACAATACATCATGGAACCAACCAGGGAACCGGCTATTTTAGACCTTGTATTGTGTAATGAGACAGGGTTAATTAGCAATCTCATAGTAAAGGATCCTCTGGAGCAGAGTGATCATAATATGATCGAATTCCACTATAAGTATGAGTGACTTGCCCAAGTCCAAAACTAAAGTCTTAAACGTAAATAAAGCCAATTACATAGGGATGAAGGGCGAGTTGGCTAAGGTAGATTTGAAAAATAGATTAAAAGGTACAGCGGTAGATAAGCAGTGGCTAGCATTTAAAGAAATATTTCTTAATTTTCAACAAAAATACATTCCATTGAGAAACAAAAACTCCATGGGAAAAGTGATCCATCTGTGGCTAACTAAAGAAGTTATGGATAACAGATTGAAATAAGAAGCTTATAATGTTGTGAAGAACAGTAGTAAGCCTGAAGATTGGGAGAGTTTCAGAAACCAGCAATGGGTGACCAAAAAATTGATAAAAGGGAAAAAATAGACGGAGAGAAAACTAGCAAGAAATACAAAAAGATTGTCAGAGCTTCTACAAGTATGTAAAAAGGAAGAGAATAGCAAAAGGAAATATTGGTCCCTTAGAGACTGAGGCAGGAGAAATTGTGGGGAACAAGGAAATGGCAGAAACGTTAAACACATATTTTGTATCTGTCTTCATAGTAGAAGACACAAAAAGCATACCAAAAACTGCTGAGGAACCAAGGGTTAATGAGAGTGAGGAACTTAATGTAATTAATATAAGTAGAGAAAAAGTACTAGAGAAACTAATGGGACTAAAAGCCGACAAATCCCCGAAGCCAGACAACCGAGGGTTCTAAAAGAGGTGGTTGCCAAGATAGTGGATGCATTGGTTTTGATCTTCCAACATTCGTTAGATTTGAACGTCCCAGCGGATTGGAAGGTAGCAAATGTAACTCCACTATTCAAGAAAGGAGGGAGAGAGAAAACGGGTGGCATCAGGCTCTGTCTGTCTTCAGGAAAATACTAGAATCCGTTGTTAAGGAAATGGTGTCAGGGCACTTAGAAAATCATAACATGGTTAGGCAGAGTCAACATGGCTTTATAAAGGGAAAGAGTGTGACAAATTTATTTAGAGTTTTTTGAGAATGTAACTAGCAGGGTAGATTAAAGGGGAACCAGTGAATGGAGTATATTTGGATTTCCGAAAAGGTATTTGATAAGGTGCCACATAAAAGGTTACAACACGTTAAGGGTTCATGGGATTTGAAGTAATGTATTAGCATTGAAAAAGGATTGGTTAACAGACAGAAAACAGAGTAGGAATAAAATGAGTCATTTTAAGGTTGGCAGGCTGTCGTGAGGTGCCGCAACGATCAGTGCTGGGGTCCTCAGCTATTTGCAATCTATATTAATGACCTAGATGAAGGGACCGAGTGTAATGTATCCAAGTTTGCTGGGACAGTAAGCTGTGAGGAGAATACAAAGCGTCTGCAAAGGGATATAGATAGATTGAGTGAGTGGGCAGTAAGAACATAAGAACATAAGAATTAGGAACAGGAGTAGGCCATCTAGCCCCTCGAGCCTGCTCCGCCATTCAACAAGATCATGGCTGATCTGGCCGTGGACTCAACTCCACTTACCCGCCCGCTCCCCGTAACCCTTAATTCCCTTATTGGTTAAAAATCTATCTATCTGTAACTTGAATACATTCAATGAGCTAGCCTCAACTGCTTCCTTGGGCAGAGAATTCCACAGATTCACAACCCTCTGGGAGAAGAAATTCCTTCTCAACTCGGTTTTAAATTGGCTCCCCCATATTTTGAGGCTGTGCCCCCTAGTTCTAGTCTCCCCGACCAGTGGAAACAACCTCTCTGCTTCTATCTTGTCGATCCCTTTCATTATTTTAAATGTTTCTATAAGATCACCCCTCATCCTTCTGAACTCCAACGAGTAAAGACTCAGTCTACTCAATCTACCATCATAAGGTAACCCCCTCATCTCCGGAATCAGCCTAGTGAATCGTCTCTGTACCCACTCCAAAGCTAGTATATCCTTCCTTAAGAAAGGTGACCAAAACGGCACGCAGTACTCCAGGTGCGGCCTCACCAATACCCTATACAGTTACAGAAGGACCTCCCTGCTTTTGTACTCCATCCCTCTCGCAATGAAGGCCAACATTCCATTCGCCTTCCTGATTACCTGCTGCACCTGCAAACTAACTTTTTGGGATTCATGCACAAGGACCCCCAGGTCCCTCTGCACCGCAGCATGTTGTAATTTCTCCCCATTCAAATAATAGTCCCTTTTACTGTTTCCCCCCACCCCCCCCCCCCCAGGTGGATGACCTCACATTTTCCGACATTGTATTCTATCTGCCAAACCTTCGCCCATTCGCTTAACCTATCTAAATCTCTGTGTCCTCTACACAACCCGCTTTCCCACTAATCTTTGTGTCATCTGCAAATTTTGTTACACTACACTCTGTCCCCTCTTCCAGGTCATCTATGTATATTGTAAACAGTTATGGTCCCAGCATCGATCCCTATGGGACACCATTAACCACCGATTTCCAACCCAAAAAGGACCAATTTATCCCGACTCTCTGCTTTCTGTTAGCTAGCCAATTCTCTACCCATACTAATACATTTCCTCTGACTCCGCGTACTTTTATCTTCTGCAGTAACCTTTTGTGTGGCACCTTATCGAATGCCTTTTGGAAATCTAAATATACCACATCCATCGGTACACCTCTATCCACCTCGTTATATCCTCAAAGAATTCCAATAAATTAGTTAAACATGATTTCCCCTTCATGAATCCATGTTGCGTCTGCTTGATTGCACTATTCCTATTTAGATGTCCCACTATTTCTTCCTTAATAATAGCTTCAAGCATTTTCCTCACTCCAGATGTTAAACGAACCGGCCTATATAGTTACCTGCCTTTTGTCTGCCCCCTTTTTTAAACAAAGGCGTTACATTAGCTGCTTTCCAATCCGCTGGTACCTCCCCAGAGTCCAGAGAATTTTGGTAGATTATAACAAATGCATCTGCTATAACTTCCACCATCTCTTAATACCCGAGGGTGCATTTCATCAGGGCCATTAGCCTGTCCAGCACTACCCCACCTAGTAATAGTGATTGTCTCAAGGTCCTCCCTTCCCACATTCCCGTGACCAGCAATTTTTGGCATGGTTTTTGTGTCTTCCACTGTGAAGACCGAAGCAAAATAATTGTTTAAGGTCTCAACCATTTCCACATTTCCCATTATTAAATCCTCCTTCTCATCTTCTAAGGGACCAACATTTACTTTAGTCACACTTTTCCGTTTTATATATCGGTAAAAGCTTTTACTATCTGTTTTTATGTTTTGCGCAAGTTTACTTTCGTAATCTATCTTTCCTTTCTTTATTGCTTTCTTAGTCATTCTTTGCTGTCGTTTAAAATTTTCCAAATCTTCTAGTTTCTTATTAACCTTGGCCACCTTATACGCATTGGTTTTTAATTTGATACTCTCCTTTATTTCCTTGGTTATCCACGGCTGGTTATCCCTTCTTTTTCACTGGAATGTATTTTTGTTGAGCACTATGAAAGAGCTCCTTAAAAATCCTCCACTGTTCAATTGTGCCACCGTTTAGTCTGTGTTCCCAGTCTACTTTAGCCAACTCTGCCCTCATCCCACTGGAGTCCCCTTTATTTAAGCATAGTACGCTCGTTTCAGACACTACTTCCTCACCCTCAATCTGTATTACAAATTCAACCATATTGTGATCACTCATTCCGAGAGGATCTTTTACTAGGAGATCACTTATTATTCCTGTCTCATTACACAGGACCAGATCTAAGATAGCTTGCTCCCTTGTAGGTTCTGTAACATACTGTTCTAAGAAACAATCCTGTATGCATTCTATGAATTCCTCCTCAAGGCTACCCCGTGCGATTTGATTTGACCAATCAATATGTAGGTTAAAATCCCCCATGGTTATTGCCGTTCCTTTTTCACATGCCCCCATTATTCCCTTGATTATTGTCCGCCCCACCGTCAAGTTATTGTGGGGGGGTCCTATAAACTACGCCCAGTGACTTTTTCCCCTTACTATCTCTAATCTCCACCCACAATGATTCAACATTTTGTTCATTGGAGCCAATATCATCTCACAACTGCCCTAATATTATCCTTTATTAACAGAGCTACCCCACCTCCTTTCCCTTCTTGTCTATCTTTCCGAATTGTCAGATACCCCTGTATGTTTAATTCCCAGTCTTGGCCACCCTGCAACCACGTTTCTGCAATGGCCACCAAATCATACCCATTTGTAATGATTTGTGCGTCAACTCATTTACTTTGTTTCGAATGCTGCGTGCATTTAGGTAAAGTGTTTTAATACTAGTTTTTAAACCATGATTTTTAGTTTTGACCCCTCCTGCAGCCCCTTTATATTCAAACATATTGTCCCTTCCTATCACCGTGTGGTTTACACTTACTCCAGTGCTACTCTGCTCTGTTGCCTCCTGTCTTTTGCATCCTTTCTTGGGGTTCTGTTCATCTGAGCTCTCACCCACTAACTAGCTCAGAGCCCTCTCCTGGGTTCCCAGCCCCCTGCCAAGCGCACTATCAAAACCACCCGCAAGAACATTGGTCCCGTCTCTGTTGAGGTGTAACCTGTCCGACTTGTACAGGTCCCACCTACCCCAGAAGCAGTCCCAATTGTTCAGGAAACTAAAGCCCTCCCTCCTACACCAATGCCCCAGCCATGTATTTATCTGACTAGCCTTCCTATTTCTACCCTCACGAGTACGTGGCACTGGCAGTAATCCCGAGATTATCACCTTTGAGGTCCTGGCTTTAAATCTTACTCCTAGCTCCCTAAACTCAGCTTTCAGGACCTCACCCCTCTTTCTACCTACGTCATTGGTACCAATGTGGACCACAACCACTGGCGGTTCCCCTTCCTTCCCCAGAATGCCCTGCAGTCGCTCAGTGACATCATTGACCCTTGCACCAGGGAGGCAACACACCATCCTGATGTCACTTTTGCTGCCGCAGAAGCGCCTATCTGCTCCCCTAACTATTGAATCTCCTATCACTATAGCCCTTCCCATCTTCTTCCTCCCCCCTTGTGCAGCTGAGCCACCCACGGTGCTGTGGACTTGGCCCTGGCTGCATTCCCCAGAGGCATCACCACCCTCGCCAGTAGTCAGAATAGAGTACCGGTTGGAGAGCGGGATAGCCTCAGGGGACTCCTGCACTACCTGCCTCGCCATACTCTTGTGTGCAACGGTCACCCATTCCCTATCCTCCTGTACCCTTTTAATCTGTGGGGTGACCAACGCCTGAAACGAGCTATCCACGTACCTCTCGTTCTCTTGGATGCTCCTCAGTGCCTCCAGTCCTCGCTCAAGCTCCCGAGACTCGGCGCTCGAGTTGGAGGAGCTGGAGACACTTCCTGCACACGTGGTCATCCTCACATTTATCCACATTATACTTCATCTGCCATGCATTTGCCCACTCACCTAACCTATCCAAGTCACTCTGCAGCCTCATAGCATCCTCCTCGCAGCTCACACTGCCACCCAACTTAGTATCATCCACAAATTTGGAGATACCACATTTAATTCCCTCGTCTAAATCATTAATGTACAATGTAAACAGTCGGGGCCCCGGCACAGAACCTTGTAGTACCCCACTAGTCACTGCCTGCCATTCTGAAAAGTACCCATTTGCTCCTACTCTTTGCTTCCTGTCTGCCAACCAGTTCTCAATCCACGTCAGCACACTACCCCCAATCCCATGTGCTTTAACTTTGCACATTAATCTCTTGTGTGGGACCTTGTCGAAAGCCTTCTGAAAGTCCAAATTCACCACAGCAACTGGTTCTCCCTTGTCCACTCTACTGGAAACATCCTCAAAAAATGCCAGAAGATTTGTCAAGCATGATTTCCCTTTCATAAATCCATGCTGACTTGGACCCATCATGTCACCTCTTTCCAAATGCGCTGCTATGACATCCTTAATAATTGATTCCATCATTTTACCCACTGCCGATGTCAGGCTGACCGGCCTATAATTCCCTGTTTTCTCTCTCCCTCTTTTTTTTTTTTTAAAAAGTGGGGTTACATTGGCTACCTTCCACTCCATAGGAACTGATCCAGAGTCTATGGAATATTGGAAAATGACTGTCAATGCATCCGCTATTTCTAAGGCCATCTCCTTAAGTACTCTGGGATGCAGTCCATCAGGCCCTGGGGATTTATCGGCCTTTCAATCCCATCAATCCCTTCAATCTTATTAATTTCTCCAGTACTATTTATTTTCTAATTTCTTTAAGTTCCATAGTATTTCTGGATTTTTTGTGTCTTCTTCCATGAAGACCGACAAAGTATTTGTGATGCAAATATTTTGTACCTGTCTTCACAGTAAAAGACACAAAAAACATTCCAAAAATAATGGGGAACCAAAGCTCTAGAGGGAATGAGGAACAAGAAATCAGTATAAGTAAAGACATAATACTGGCGAAATTAATAGGACTAAGTGGCAACAAATCCCCAGGACCGGATGACCTGCATCTTCGGGTTTTAAAAGAGGTAGCTGCAGAGATAGTGGATGCACTGGCATTACCTTCCAGAATTCCCTAGATTCTCAAATAGTCGCCAAGGATTAAGTCCCCGCTAATCAAGAAAGGAAGAAGGGGAAAAAAACGGGGAAATATTAGCTTGACATTATTAGGCAAAATGTTAGAATCATTAGAGACGTGGTAACAGGGCACTTAGAAAATCGCAAGATGATTAGGCAGAGTCAACATGGTTCATGAAAGAGAAAATGTGTTTGACAAATAAGAACATAAGGTGCCACAGGGATCAGTACTGGGGCCTCAACTAATAATCATAGAATAAGGAGCCGCCTACTTAAAACAGAGATGAGGAGAAATTTCTTCTATGAGGGTTGTTAATCTGTGGAATTCACTGCCTCAGAGAGCTGTAGAAGCTGGGACATTGAATACATTTAGGACAGAAATAGACAATTTCTTAAACGATAAGGGGATAAGGGATTATGGGGAGCAGGTGGAGCTGAGTCCATGATCAGATCAACCATGATCGTACTGAATGGCGGAGCAGGCTTGAAGGGCCTTATAGCCTACTCCTATCTCTAATGTTCTTATGGTGTCATACCACCCAGGCCGACAGCACCAGAGAGTCGGGAGCAATCAATTGCTTCTGAATCTGAAGATGGGTCTTTAGAACCCCCAACTTCTCCAGAATCCCACACATGGCGCTGCCATTATCACGCAGCCCCCACCCCCAAACAGCAGCAGCGCTCAAGGTGCCCTACTGCACAACACCGTGGTCCCAACGCTGGGGAGGGTGTTTTACTTGTTAATCAGAAATTGTTGATTGATGGGGGGAGGGGGGGGGGGGGGAGGTGGTGTTGTGGGCATTTGTAGTTTTTAATGTTTTCACTGGTTGCTGTTGGTGGTTTTGTTAAAATTATGTATCTCATTTCATTTAAAAATAATTTATTAATTTATTTTGTTTCAAATATTTACATTTTTCAATGTTCACATTTTATTAAAAAATGTATTCAACTTAACCATTCTTCTGCAGTGTCTCACTCACTTTTACAAAATGAGGAGTAACAATCATTAAAACGGTTGCAAACAATGGCCAGGCAAGGATGAAACATAACTCTCACCGTTCAAGCAAAGTGTTCATTTATGAGCTGCTGGCGTAACAGTTTTGCAGTTGCGTAAGTACCACGGGGCTTCTCCTGCAGGGTGGGGGTGGCATGGGCTCATCGCCAGGCTGCTCAACCTCCGTCTCCTCCCCTCTTGAGGTGGTCCTGCAGTCCTCTGGAAAATCCTGTCCCCTCATGATGGCCAAGTTGTGCAACATGCAACACACCACAATGAACTCAGCGACCTACTCAGGGTGGTATTGTAATCTGCCTCCAGAGTGGTCCAGGCACTGGAAGCGCTGCTTCAGCACTCCAATTGTCTTTGACAATATTGCGTGTGGCTATATGCCTGTTATTGTAACGATGCTCGGCATCTGTCTGGGGTTTACGGAGGGGTGGGGGGGGGGGGGGGGGGGGGTCACGAGCCAGGTGGCGAGGCTGTATCCTTTGTCCCCCAGCATCCAGCCGTGACCTTGCGGCTGACTCTAAACAGGTCAGATACAGTCCTCTCACGCAAGATGTGCGCATCATGGATGCTCCCTGAAAAATTGGAATTTACTGCCATGATTATTTGCTTGTGGTCGACAATGAGCTGCACATTCAGGGAGTGGAATCCCTTTCGGTTCCAGTACACCCCTGGCTACTCTAAAGGTGCTCGCAGGGCGATGTGCGTAGAGTGTATGGCACCCTGGACCTTGGGTAAGTTTGCTATTCTTGAAAAATACAAAGCCCTCTCACTCTCTGCCTCCCTGGTCATTGGGAAGTTTATGAAGTTCATCCTGTGTACGTAAAGCACTTCAGTTACCTGGTGAATGCAGCGATGAGTGGCGTGCTGAGAGATGCAGCATATGTTAGCAGCTGATGCCTGAAAGGAGCCCGATGCATAGAAGGAAAGTGCCGCAGTCACTGTCACCTCAACGGGCAGTGCAGTCCTGATGGTGCTGGCAGGCTGTAGGTGTCCCTTAATGAGCTGACATATCTCACTGATGACCTCTTTTTGGAAGCGCAGCCTTCTAACACACTATCGGACAGGTGCAGGTACCACTTATTCCTGTAAGCGTGTTGGGGGCAAGGCCTCCTCCTCAGCAGTCAGCAACCTCTGACTGAACAGCATTTGTGCCCAATGAACCTTCTTCCAGCTCTATTCCACAGCATGCAAGTAGTCAGCAATATTGGCAGAGAAATTACAGACCCCATTCCTTTTAATGTCCCAAACTGTCATCAAAATTCTTCAATTGTCCTCAAACAACCACAAATGTACTGTAAATTGACCACAATGTGCTCAGATAATCTGCAATATATTCAAACACCCTTAAATACCAATCAAAAATGGCTTTTATGCTCCTACCAGCTTGAAACAGCCTTTTCTTCAAGTTCCTCCGATTTAAAAAATGGCGTCCATACCGCTGGGTTAAGGTCAGGTGAGTGGAGCTTTTTCTGGACAGTATTTTAGTCAAGCGGTAAAAATGGGCGATTTGCTGAATTTACCACTGACAGCAATTTTGGGCGTTGCACAAGAAATGACATCAGAATCCATTTTTTTTTTTAAATGAGCGGGTGGTATAGTTTACCGCTGCCGATATATGGGCAGTAAATGAGCAGAATGTTGCTGAATTTCTAGCCCCATGTCCCTAATGATTCTAGCATTTTGCCTACTACTGATGTCAGGCTAACTGGCCTATATTTCCCCGTTTTTTTCTTTTTCTCCTTTCTTAATTAGCGGGATTATGTTTGCTCACTTCCAATCCTTGGGGACTATTCGAGAATCTAAGAAATTCTGGAAGGTTAATGCCAGTGCATCCACTATCTCTAAAGCTATCTTTCAAAACCCTAGGATGCAGATCATCCGGTCCTGGGGATTTGTCGCCACTTAGTCCCATTAATTTCGCCAGTATTATGTCTTTACTTATACTGATTTCTTGTTCCTCATTCCCTCTAGAGCTTTGATTCCCCATTATTTTTGGAATGTTTTTGTCTTCTATCGTGAAGACAGGTACAAAGTATTTGTTTAATGTCTGACATGTCCTTATTGCCCATTATAATTTCTTCTGTCTCTGCCTCGAACGGGCTCAAGTTTACTTTCACTAATCTCTTCCTATTTACATATCTAGAGAAACATTTACAAATTGTTTATGTCTCTTGCTAATTTACTCATTCTTTTTTCTCTTTCATCAATTTCTTGGTCCTCCTTTGCTGAATTCTAAAATTCTCCCGATCCTCAGGCTTACTGCTATTTTTGGCAACATTATAAGCCTCTTCCTTTGATCTAATACTATCTTTAACTTCTCTTATTAGCCACGGTTGGACCACTTTTCCCATGGGAGTTTTGCGTCTTAAAGGAATGTATATTTGATGTAAATTGTGTATTAATTGTTTAAATGCTGGCCATTACTTGTCTTCCATCATACCTTTTAATGTAGTTGGACCATTTCTTCTGTAAGGTTTTTATTCCAAGAGAATGTGTATTCATTATGACATTTAAAAAAAAATCTTTGCCATTGCTCATCTACAGTCATATCTTTTCATCTAGTTTCCCAACCTACCTCAGCCAACTCGCCTCATACCCACTTAGTTTGCTTTGTTCAGATTTAAGACCCTGGTTCTAGACGTAACTAAATCACTCTCAAACTCAATATAAACTATATTATATATAAACTATAGACCAGTTAGCCTAACATCTATGGTTGGGAAAATGTTGAGTCCATTATTCATCATAGGCAGTCCCTCGAAAATCGAGGAAGACTTGCTTCCACTCTAAAAGTGAGTTCTCAGGTGACTGAAAAGTCCAATATGGGAATTACAGTCACAGATGGGACAGTCGTTGGAGGAAAGGGCGGGTGGGGAGTTTGGTTTGCCGCACACTCCTTCCCCTGCCTGCCCTTGGCAACAAGACTAGAGGTGCTCAGCGCCCTTATGGATGCTCTTCCTCCACTTAGGGCGGTATTTGGCCAGGAACTCCCAGGTGTCGGTGGGGATGTTGCACTTTAGCAAAGAAGCTTTGAGGATGTCCTTGAAACGTTTCCTCGGCCCACCTGCGGCTCACTTGCCATGTAGCCAGAGTAGAACGCTTGCTTTGGGAGTCTTGTGTCGGGCATGCGATGTGGTCTGCCCGTCCATTATTAAAGAAGCAGTAGCAGGACATTTGGAAAAGCATAATTCAGTCAGGCAGAGTCAGCATGGATTTATGAAGGGGAAGTCATGTTTGACAAATTTGCTGGAGTTCTTTGAGGATATAACGAACAGGATGGATAACAGGGAACCAGAAGGCATTTGACAAGGTGTCACATAAAAGGTTACTGCACAAGATAAAAGTTCACGGGGTTGGGGGCAAGATATTAGCATGGATAGAGGATTGGCTAACAGAAAATAGTGTCCGGATAAATGATTAATTCTCGGGTTGGCAATCTGTAACTAGTGGGGTGCTGCAGGTATCAGTGCTGGGACCCCAACTATTTACAATCTATATTCACGACTTGGATGAAGGGACCGAGTGTAACGTGGCCAAATTTGCTGACAATACAAAGATGGGAGGAAAAGCAATGTGTGAGGAGGACACAAAAAATCTGCAAAAGACATACAGGCTGGGAGAGTGGGCAAAAATTTGGCAGATGGAGTATAATGTTGGAAAGTGTGAGGTTATGCACTTTGGCAGAAAAATTATTTTTTACATGGAGAAAAATTGCAAAGTGCTGCAAGTACAGCGGGACCTGGGGGTACTTGTGCATGAAACACAAAAGATTAGTATGCAGGTACAGCAAGTGATCAGGAAGGTCAATGGAATTTTGGCTTTTATTGCAAAGGGGATGGAGTATAAAAGCAGGAAAGTCTTGCTAGTTATACAGGGCATTGGTGAGGCCACACCTAGAATACTGCGTGCAGTTTTGGTTTCCATATTTAAGAAAGGATATACTTGCTTTGGAGGCAGTTCAGAGAAGGTTCACTAGGTTGATTCCAGAGATGAGCGGGTTGACTTATGAGGAAAGGTTGAGTAGGTTGGGCCTCTACATTGAAATTCAGATGAATGAGAGGTGATCTTATCGAAATGTATAAGATAATGAGGACTCCTGACAAGGTGGATTCAGAGAGGATGTTTCCACTGATAGGCCCCCTAGTTCGAGTCTCCCCTAATCTTAGAATAAGGGGACACCCATTTAAAACTGAGATGAGAAGGAATTTCTTCTCAGAGGGTTGTAAATCTGTGGAATTCGCTGCCTCAGAGAGCTGCAGAAGTCACTGAATAAATGAGAAAGATAGACAGTTTCTTAACCGATAAGGGAATAAGGGGTTATGGGGAGCAGGCAGCGAAGTGGACCGGAGTCCATGATCAGATCAGCCATGATCGTATTAAATGGTGGAGCAGGCTCGAGGGGCTGGATGGTCTACTCCTGTTTCTTATGTTCTGATAAAATATGATCACTGCTCCCCAGAAGATCCTTTACTACAAAGTTATTAACCCAGTCTCATTGAACAATTCTAGATCTAACATAGCCTGTCCCCTAGTTGGTTCATTGATATACTGATCTAGAATGCATTCCATGAACTCGTCCTCCAAGCTATGTTTGCCAATTTGTTTGCCCAGTCTATATGAAAATTACTCTCGCTACATGCACCTCTAATTTCCTGATTTATACTGTTAGGGGGCATATAGAAACATAGAAAGTAGGTGCAGGAGTAGGCCATTCGGCCCTTTGAGCCTGCACCACCATTCATTATCATGGCTGATCATGCAACTTCAGTACCCCATTCCTGCTTTCTCTCCATACCCGTTGATCCCTTTAGCCATAAGGGCCACATCTAACTCCCCTTTGAATATATCTAACGAACTGGCCTCAACAACGTTGTGGTAGAGAATTCCACAGGTTCACAATTCTGAGTGAAGAAGTTTTTCCTCATCTTGGTCCTAAATGGCTTACCCCTTATCCTTAAGACTGTGACCCCTGGTTCTGGACTTCCCCAACATTGGGAACATTCTTTCTGCATCTAGCCTGCCCAATCCCATCAGAATTGTGTGTGTTTCTATAAGATCCCCTCTTCATTCTTCTAAATTCCAGTGAATACAAGCCTAGTCAATCCAGTCTTTCAGTCCTGCCATCCTGGGAATCAGTCTGGTGAACCTTCGCTGCACTCCCTCAATAACAAGAATGTCCTTCCTCAGATTAGGAGACCAAAACTGCACACAATACTCAAGGTGTGGTGTCACCAAGGCCTTGTACAACTGCAGTAAGACCTCCCTGCTCCTATACTCAAATCCCTTCGTTAGGAAGGCCAGCATACCATTTGCTTTCTTTACTGCCTGCTGTACCTGCATGCCTACCTTCAAAAACTGATGTACCATGACACTCAGGTCTCGTTGCACCTCCCCTTTTACTAATCTGTCACCATTCAGATAATAATCTGCCTTCCTGTTTTTGCCACCAAAGTGGATAACTTCACACTTATCCACATTATACTGCATCTGCCATGCATTTGCCCATTCACCTAACCTGTCCAAGTCCCCCTGCAGCCTCCTAGCATCCTTCTCGCAGCTCGCACTGCCACCCAGCTTAGTGTCATCTGCAAGCTTGGAGATATTACACTCAATTCCTTCGCCTAATTCATAAACTACTCCCACCAGTTTTTTCTGCCTTTTGTTCCTTCGCTCCGCCCAAAGTTATTCTACATCTTGTTTTTCCAAGCCAAGATCCTTTCCCTCTACTGTCTTATCCAATCCTTTATCAGGGATACCCACCCCCACCCATCCCTCATTAGTTTAAAGCCCTATCTACTGCCCTAGTTATTTTATTCGCCAGGACACTGGTTCCAGTCTGGTTTAAGTGGAGCCGGAGCCAGTCCCAACAGAACAGCTCGCTCACTCCCCAGTACTGGTTCCAATGTCCCATGAATCGAAATCGCTGCCTCCCACACCACTCTTTCAGCCACGCATTTAACCTTCTGATCTGCTTGGCTCTGTGCCAATTTCCACGTGGCTCAGGTAACAATCCAGAGATTATTATTGGAGATTCTGCATTTTAATTTGGACCCTTGCTCCTCAAGTTACAAAGATCACCTGCACAGATGCCCACACAGCAGAGGATTCTGCACAAACAGAGCGAGAGGGGAAAGTGTGATGGAGGAAAAAGAAATACTGATGGAGAATAATAAAACAAAAGTGATTTTAGCAAGTAACCAAGTAGGTGAACACCTGGGAGAGGTGGGAGTTAGTAATGCTCCAGGCCCCATTGGAGAAAACAATATGATACGCACAAGAAACTTACAGCATTTGGGCCCATACACCGCACCAAGTCACGAGGCATCAGCGAGCGGTCTTCTAGTTTCAGCTATAAAGGAAAAACAAAGGAAGAAACTCACTGCACTGATCGGGTGTAAGTGAATCTGTAGATTAATCCATACTGCACTGCAGGAATAACTGAATAAAGGCTACGATTACATTTCAAGCCAATAAAACTGACCAAAACAATACACCACCTTTGAGCTGCTGTCAATGATAACCAATGGAATTTTTTTTAAACTATTTTTAGTTCACGGGGTGTGCGCATCACTGGCATGGCCAGCATTTATTGCCATCCATAACTACCCTCGAGAAGGTGGGTACAGTAATGCCAAACCCACCATTTCAAATCATGAGACAAACAAGTTTGGGAAGAAATCACGAGTTGCTATTTTTTTTAAAAACACAACCAATATAGATTGAGAGTTTTTATTATAAACCTCGTTGGTGGCTTTAGTTAATCGCCAACAGGCCACAGCTCTCGACAAAAACTATATTACTGCATCTGAAAATGCTTCACAAAAAACTATTAAAATCCCAGCCGTTCTCACCAGCCTTCAGCTGCTACCCAACACAATCAGCACACAACACAGTCCCTGCAGCTGCCAACCAACGAATGAAAAACACCTTCCCATGGAGACAGGAGGCGCGACCATTATCGGCAGAGGTGGCCCGTGTGCCTCTCGCTTCCGAGGCCCCACTTCCTCGGTCCCAATTGCCTGTGGCTCGAAGCGCCAGATAGCACGCACCAAGGAGCAGTGCAGTGCCGACCCGTTTGGCTGTGGCCACCTCACTTGCACTCTGCTCCTTCCAGGGCTGCTGTCCGGCTCCGGCTCTACTAACCAGCTAATGCACGGTGCGTACAGGCTGAGAGGCCGGCAAACATGAGCAGGGCTGCTGCGTTTACCATAACTTGTACTGCCAGGCCAAGGAGATGGTGGCCGAAGGAAGAAAAACCAGGTGAACAGTTGGGTTTTAACAGCAACGGCACTGGAAGTGGAGCTCAAATTGCTGTTTGGATGGTGAAAGCAAGAGTGTGCAGGTACTGGTCATATTATTGGCGGACGCCCTGAAATCGTAAAAATAATCACGCCTTAAATTGGGAAATTGCAGAGTTGCTGTTTATTTTCATTCAAAATCGCGTGTCTCGCTTTGCAACTCTGAATATCACACACCAAGCAGCTATACTAAGCATTTATCTAAAGTGATTAATTATGTGTAATGCAAGTGTAACAGCAAACATTACAGATCAGTGCCGTGGAAAAGATGGAGCATTCACTCCAGATAACGATAGAAGTGAACTGGTAATAAAAACGTAACCTCTACTTTACCCTAAAGCATAAACACTACATATTCTCATCCCAGAATCAGTCTTTGAACAAAGTTGACAAGCTGTTGGTAAACACCAATTGAAACGAATATATTACAAGCAGAAAAACTCATTCTGAGTGAGTGATGAGCAGTTGCTGCCTTCGGACTTGAAAATAAGCATTTTACGCAATGAACTGATCACCACCTGGGCAACAAGTAAATATTCAGAGGCAGAGAGGAGTCAGGAGCAACAGAAACTGACAACTGTTGTAGACAAGGAAAGGAAAGCAGAGAGGAGCAGGAAACTTTGTACATCTGAATCTGTGATGGGTTCAAGATTAGAGATGCAGGGAGGGGAGCCAGAAGCAACGGCGTAGCAGTGTGGACCAGGGGAACAAAGAAAAAAAAACAGAATAGGTGAGTAGCATTGGTTGGAGATTCAGTTATAACAGGGATAGACGGCCTTTTTGCAGCATGGGCCACGAGTCCCAAATGGTGATATGCCAGGATGTAGGACGTAACGGAACGGGTGGAAAACCTTCAGAAAGGACTCGACAGGGTACGCGCTGCGGGTGGATGTTTTCCCTGGCAGGGAATTTAGAACTGGAGGTTACAACCTCAGATGAGGAGGAAATTTCTTCATTCAAAGGGTAGTGAATCTTTGGAATTTTGTATTCCAGAGAGCTGTGGATGCTCAGACTCCTCGGTATGTCCTGTCCCACCAGGACAGACCCACCTGTGGTGTAGGCACAGTGGTATACAGTCAGGAGGGAGGGAGTGGCCCTGGGAGTCCTCAACATTGACTCCGGATCCCATGAGGTCTCATGGCTTCAGGTCAAGCATGGGCAAGGAAACTTCCTGCTGGTTACCACCTACTGCCCTCCCTCAACTGATGAATCAGTACTCCTCCACATTGAACACCACTTGGAGGAAACACTGAGGGGAGCAAGGGCACAGAATGCACTCTGGGTGGGGGACTTTAATGTTCATCACTGAGAGTGGCTCGGTAGCACCACTACTGATCAAGCTGGCCGAGTCCACTAGGGAAAAACTTACTTGACCCCGTCCTCGCCAATCTATCTGTGCAGTGACCACCGCACAGTCCTTGTGGAGGTGAAGTCTCGTGTTCACACTGAGGACACCCTCCATCGTGTTGTGTGGCACTACCACCATGCTAAATACGATAGAATCAGAACAGATCTAGCAGCTCAAAACTGGGCATCCATGAGGCGATGTGGGCCATCAGCAGCAGCAGAATTGTATTCCATCACAATGTGTAACCTCATGGCCTGGCCTATCTCTCACTCTACCATTATAAAGCCAGGGGACTAACACTGGTTCAATGAGGAGTGTAGAAGAGCATGCCAGGAGCAGCACCAGGTGTACCTAGAAATGAGGTGCCAACCTGGGGAAGCTGCAACAGCAGGACTACATGCATGCTAAGCAGCAGAAGCAGCATGGTATACACAGCTAAACAATCTCTCAACCAACGGATCAGATCAAAGCTCTGCAGTCCTGCCACATCCAGTCATAAATGGTGGTGGACCATGACACAATTAACAGGAGGAGAAGAGTCCATGATCATTCTCATCCTCAATGATGGCGGAGCCCAGTATGCGAGTGCAAAAGACAAGAATGAAGTGTTTGCAACCATCTTCAGTCAGAAGTGCTGAGTGGATGATCCATATCGACCTCCTCCCGAGATTCCCACCATCACAGAAGCCAAGTCTTCAGTTAATTCGATTCACTCCACGTGATATCAAGAAATGGCTGGGTGCACTGGATACAGCAAAGGCTATATGGGCCCCGACAACACCCCAGCTGTCGTGCTGAAGACTTGCGCTCCAGAACTAGCCACGCCTCTAGCAAAGTTGTTCCAGTACAACTACAACACTGGCATCTACCAACAATGTGCACAATTGCCCAGATATGTCCTGTCCACAAATGTAGGACAAATCAAATTCGGCCAATCAACCCATCAAACTACTTAGTTATCAGCAAATTGATGGAAGCATTATCAACAGTACTATCAAGTGGCACTTACTTACAAACAACATGTTCACCGATGCTCAGGTTGGGTTTCAGTTCCAGATCTCATTAGAGACCTGATCCAAATATGAAAAAAAGAGCTGAATTCCAGAGGTGAGGCGAGAGTGACTGCCCTTGACATCAAGGAGCCCTAGTAAAATGGGAATCAGGGGGGGAAACTCTCCATTAGCTGGAGTCACATCTAGCATAAGGAAGATGGTTCTGGTTGTTAGAGGTCAATCATCTCAGCCCCAGGACATTGCTGCTAGAGTTCCTCAGGGCAGTGCCATAGGCTCAACCATCTTCAGCTGCTTCATCAATGACCTCCCCTCCAGAAGTGGGGATGTTCGCTGATGATTGCAGTGTTCAGTTCCATTCGCAATCCTCAGATAATGAAGCAGTCCATGCCCACATGCAGCAGGCTTGGACTGATAAATGGGTAGTAACATTTGTGTCACACAAGTGCCAGGCAAAGAACACCAAGAGAGTCTAGCCACCTCCCCTTGAAATTCAACAGGATTACCATCACCAAATCTCCACCAACATCCTGGGGTTACCATTCATCAGAAACTTAACTGAACCAGCCACAAATACTGTAGCTACAAGAGCAGCAGTGGCGGTATAAAGGAGCAGTGCCCGAGAGTGGGGACAGAGCAGCAGCGGCGAGGGGAAAAAACACAAGTAGCCACAGGATAGCTGGTAACGGATTTTTTATTTTGCTATTCAGGTATGGGGCTGGTGAGTATCACTGTTTTATGCCTGTTTGTCTTTAGTCTTTAAGGGCAGAGGGGTATAATACATACTTTAGTTAATTAATCTAGTAAATAAGAGACATGGCAGGGCAGTTCAGTCCGGAGGAATGCACATCAGGTGCCATGTGGGAAGTCCTGGATGCTTCTCGTGCCCTTGACAATCACGTGTGCAGGAAGTGTCGCCAGCTATAGCATTTTGAGATCCGTGTTTCAGAGCTTGAGCGGCAGCTGGAGTCACTGCAGTGCATTCATGAAGCTGAGAACTTTGTGGATAGCATGTTTCTACAGGTGGTCACCCTGCAGCTTAAGAATGTGCAGGCAGAGAGAGAATGAGTGACCACCAGACAGAAGACGAGGTAGTGCAGGAGTCCCCTGGGTGCATCTCGCTCTCCAATTGGTATTCAGTTGAGTACTGGTGGGGGGCTATGGTTCCTCTGGGGAGTGCAGCCAGAACCAAGTCCACGGCACCATGGATAGCTCAGCTGCACCGGGGGGGGGGGGGGGGGGGGGGGGGGGGTGAAAAGAGAGAAACGTGGAAGAGCAATAGTGGTAGCATATTCGATAGTTAGGGGAGCAGACAGGCGTTTCTGCAGCCGCAGATACAATTCCAGGATGGTATGTTGCCTCCCTGGTGCCAAGATCAAGGATGTCACTGAGCAGCTGCAGAACATTCTGAGGGGAGAAGGTGAACAGCCAGAGGTCGTGGTTCATATCGGTACCAACATAGAAAATAGGTGCAGTAGGCGGTCATTCGGCCCTTCGAGCCTGCACCACCATTCAATAAGATCATGGCTGATCATTCACCTCAGTACCCCTTTCTTGCTTTCTCTCCATACCCCTTGATCCCTTTAGCCGTCAGGGCCATATCTAACTCCCTCTTGAATATATCGAACAAACTGGCATTAACAACTCTCTGCGGTAGAGAATTCAAGGTTAAAAACTCTGAGTGAAGAAGTTTCTCCTCATCTCGGTCCTAAATGGCTTACCCCTTATCCTTAGACTGTAACCCCTGGTTCTGGACTTCCCACGACATAGGTAGAAAGAGGGATGAAGTCCTGCAGGCAAATTTTAGGGAACTAGATTAAAAAACGAGAGGTCAAAAGGTAGTAATCTCCGGATTACTCCAGGTGCTAGTGAGTACAGAAATAGGAGGATACAGCAGATGAATGCGTGGCTGGAGAGATGGTGGGCTTTAGATTCCTGAGCCATTGGGACAGTTTCTGGGGAAGGTGGGACCTGTACAAGCTGGGCGGTTTACACCTCAACAGAGCTGGGACCAATATCCTCACGGGGGTGGTTTGCTAGAGTTGTTGGGGAGGGTTTAAACTAGCTTGGCAGGGGGATGGCAACCTGAGAGTAGATTCAGAAGTGGGGGGTGGGGGGGGGGGGGGGAAAGCAAAGGAATTGGAATGCAGGAAATTAGAACGTGAATTTGGAAGGCGGAGGAAAAGGCTAGAAAATAGGTAACAAGGGAGTTTGGCAGTGCTAAATGGTATATACAACCGTGAGGGATTATGGAATGTCGTCCTCAAAGATTTGTCACCATCCTCCACGATGACATGCAAGCCGTGATTCTTGCCAACGGATCCACCAGACAATACAAGCGCAGACCAGGGTCAAGCAAAGCTGTGTCATCGCACTGACACTCTTCTCTATGTTCCTCGCTGCAAAGTTTCATCTCACCTTTAACAAGCTCCCCACTGGAGTGGAGTTAATCTGCACGACATGCAGGAAATTGTTCAACCTCTGACGCCTCCAGTCCAGATCCAACGTTGCTCCAACCTCCGTCATTGAATTATAATGCGCAGATGACGCTTGTGTTTGTGCACACTCCGAGTCCGAACTCCAAACCATCGTTGACACCTTCATTGAAGCGTACGAGAGTCTGGGTCTTACATTAAACATCAATAAGACAAAGGTTCTCTCCCAACCTGGCCCCACCACACAGTACTGCTCCCCCACAATCAAGATCCATGACGAGACCTTGGACAATGTGGACCACATCATATACCTTAGGAGCCTACTATCAGCAAGGACAGACACCGCCTTCAGTGTGGCAGTGCAGCCTTCGGTCGCCTGAGGAAGAGAGTTCGAAGACCAGGATCTCAAACCTGGCACCAAGCTCATGGTCTACAGAGCAGTAGTGATATCCGCCTTCCCATATGATTGAAAGACAGGCACCTCAAAGCACTGAAGTGCCACCAACGCTGCCTCCGCAAAATCTTGCAAATCCATTGGCAGGATAGGTGCACCAATGTCAGCGTTCGCTCTCAGGCCAACATCCCCAGCATCGAGGCACTGACCACGCTCGATCAGCTCCGATGGATGGGCCACATCGTCCGCATGCCCGACACTATGGCTCCTGAAACAAGCGCTCTACTCCGAGCTACGTCATGGCAAGCGAGTCCCAGGAGGGCAGTGTAAATGCTTCATGGACTTCCTCAAAGCCTCCTTGAAAAAATTTAACATCCCCGACTATTGGAAATTTCTGGCCCAAGACCGCTCAAAGTGGAGGAGAAGCATCCAAGAAGGCTCCGAACACTTCCAGAGTCTCTTCGCCGGGAGCAAGCGGAAGCCAAGTACAAACAGAGGAAGGAGCGTACGACAAATCAAGCACCCGACCCACCTGTCCCTCCAGCCACTGTCTGCCCCATCTGTGACAGAGACTGTAGATCCCGCATTGGTCTCATCAGTCATCTGAGAACTCATTTTAGTGTGGAAGCAAGTCATCCTCAACTCCAGGGACGGCCCAAGAAGAAACTTCAAAGCAATAAATAAAGGAAAGATAGATTACGAAGGTAAACTTGCGCAAAACATAAAAACGGATAGTAAAAGCTTTTACAGATATATAAAACGGAAAAGTGTGACTAAAGTAAATGTTGGTCCCTTAGAAGATGAGAAGGGGGATTTAATAATGGGAAATGTGGAAATGGCTGAGACCTTAAACAATTATTTTGCTTCGGTCTTCACAGTGGAAGACACAAAAACCATGCCAGAAATTGCTGGTCACAGGAATGTGGGAAGGGAGGACCTTGAGACAATCACTATCACTAGGGGGGTAGTGCTGGACAGGCTAATGGGACTCAAGGTAGACAAGTCCCCTGGTCCTGATGAAATGCATCCCAGGGTATTAAAAGAGATGGCGGAAGTTATAGCAGATGCATTCGTTATAATCTACCAAAATTCTCTGGACTCTGGGGAGGTACTAGCGGATTGGAAAGCAGCTAATGTAACGCCTCTGTTTAAAAAAGGGGGCAGACAAAAGGCAGGTAACTATAGGCCGGTTAGTTTAACATCTGTAGTGGAGAAAAATGCTTGAAACCATCATTAAGGAAGAAATAGCGGGACATCTAGATAGGAATAGTGCAATCAAGCAGACGCAGCGTGGATTCATGAAGGGGAAATCATGTTTAACTAATTTACTGGAATTCTTTGAGGATATAACGAGCGTGGTGGATAGAGGGGTACCGATGGATGCGATGTATTTAGATTTTCAAAAGGCATTCGATAAGGTGCCACACAAAAGGTTGCTGCAGAAGATAAAGGTACACGGAGTCAGAGGAAATGTATTAGCATGGATCGAGAATTGGCTGGCTAACAGAAAGCAGAGAGTCGGGATAAATGGGTCCTTTTCGGGTTGGAAATCGGTGGTTAGTGGTGTGCCACAGGGATCGGTGCTGGGACCACAACTGTTTACAATATACATAGATGACCTGGAAGAGGGGACAGAGTGTAGTGTAACAAAATTTGCACATGACACAAAGATTAGTGGGAAAGCGGGTTGTGTAGAGGACACAGAGAGGCTGCAAAGAGATTTAGATAGGTTAAGCGAATGGGCTAAGGTTTGGCAGATAGAATACAATGTCGGAAAATGTGAGGTCATCCACCTTGGGGGGGGGAGGGGGGGGGGGGAACAGTAACAGGAAATATTATTTGAATGGGGAGAAATTACAACATGCTGAGGTGCAGAGGGACCTGGGGGTCCTTGTGCATGAATCCCAAAAAGTTAGTTTGCAGGTGCAGCAGGTAATCAGGAAGGTGAATGGAATGTTGGCCTTCATTGCGAGAGGGATGGAGTACAAAAGCAGGGAGGTCCTTCTGCAACTGTATAGGGTATTGGTGAGGCCGCACCTGGAGTACTGCGTGCAGTTTTGGTCGCCTTACTTAAGGAAGGATATACTGGCTTTGGAGGGGGGACAGAGACGATTCACTAGGTTGATTCCGGAGATGAGGGGGTTACCTTATGATGATAGATTGAGTAGACTGGGTCTTTACTCGTTGGGGTTCAGAAGGATGAGGGGTGATCTTATAGAAATATTTAAAATAATGAAAGGGATAGACAAGATTGAGGCAGAAAGGTTGTTTCCACTGGTCGGGGAGACTAGAACTAGGGGGCACAGCCTCAAAATACGGGGGAGCCAATTTAAAACAGAGTTGAGAAGGAATTTCTTCACCCAGAGGGTTGTGAATCTGTGGAATTCTCTGCCCAAGGAAGCAGTTGAGGCTAGCTCATTGAATGTATTCAAATCACAGATAGATAGATTTTTAACCAATAAGGGAATTAAGGGTTACGGGGAGCGGGCGGGTAAGTGGAGCTGAGTCCACGGCCAGATCAGCCATGATCTTGTTGAATGGCAGAGCAGGCTCGAGGGGCTAGATGGCCTACTCCTGTTCCTAATTCTTATGTTCTTATGAGTCTAGGGAATAATGTAGATGAGCTGAGAGCACAGATAGACACTTGGAAGTATGATATTATAGCTGAGACACAGCTGAAAGGGCAGGCATAGCAGCTCAACATTCCTGGTTACAGGGTTTTCAGACAGGATAGACAGGGGATAAAAAAGAAGGGGGGGGTCGCAGTACAGGTTTAGCGTCTGGAATTCAGAATGTTCCGGAATCCAGACAATCCGTGGCAGGGTCGTCTGGAATCTGGAAAAAATTGCGAAATCCGAACCCACTCGGCAGGCCCGACACCCTCCCACTCGGCCACCGAACCTCGGGCCCCCACCTCACCTCACCTCACCTCGCCTCGTCCCAGGCGTTTCCAGATTCGGGACGTCAGAAAGACATTCCGAAATCCGGGACGGCCTCGATCCCGAGGTTTCCGGATTTTGGACACTATCTGTATTGATTAAAGAAACAATTACAGCTGTGAGAAGAGATGATGTTTGAAGGATCATCAAATGAGGCCACATGGGTTAAATTCAAGAACAAAAAAGGGGCAATCACATTGTTGGGAGTGTACAATTTAGACCCCCAGGGTGGAGGAGGTATCGAGTTAGGAACTTCCCAAGGTGAGTAAATGAACTGGTACGGAGTGGGATTCTGTCAAATTGCTTGTACAATAATCCTTCAGGTGTGTGTGATGTAAAAATTGAGTCCCTCAGGCCGGTTCGGCGCCAGCCCCGAGCAGAATGTTTCACAGCACTGCCGGAACACTCCACCCCAGTGTCTTCCTTGTGGCCGGTGGGCCCAGAAGAGTCAGCGGGCCCCGGGAGGTCTCAGAAGAGCCGGTAGGCACAGAATAGCCAGCGGACCCCGCACCAGCTCGCACCTACCCCGGGCCGAAAGGACCCTGCACCTGTCGTCTCTGCCGAGTCCCATCGGGGCCCGCCGACGCCAATCAACTCCGCGGGGTCCGCTGGCTATTCTGGGCCGACCGGCTCTTCTGGGCCCACCAGCCACAAGGAAGACGCTGGAGTGGAGTGTTCCGGTAGTACTGTGAAATATTCTGGCCGGGGCTAGTGCAGAACCGGCTCAAGGGACTCAATTCTTAAACTATTAATCAACTTTTAAACTTCTTAAACAATTCTGGAAAACTTTTAAATTTTCAATCAACTTGGAGAACTTTTTTTTTCTATAACTTTTAATCAACTCAATCTATTTATTACATCTTCAATCAACTTGTGAAGTATTTTTTTTTTAATAATTTGGAAATACTTTTAAACTCCAACTTTTAAAACAGCGGACAGCTGACCTTCCCAATGCCTGCCCCCCAACCAAGCCTCAGGCATCTACCATCAATGGTGCCGAGCTTGCGGCCAACATCTCACCGTAGGCAATGAGGCTTAAACAGCTGTGCCTGGTCTCCAGTTCCTCGTTAAAAGAACTCACGCACAGGCATCTTCCACTTCGCTAATATGAAGTTCTGGACCTGGAACGTCAGGACCCTCATGGACAATTCCAACAGCACAGGCTGGAACGCTGCACCGCCAAAGTTGCCCGGGAACTTGGACGTTTTGACATTGGCATTGCCGCCCTAAACGAGACCCAGCGGGCAGGGGAAGGTCATCTCAAAGAACGTGGAGGTTACACCTTTTTCTCGAAAGGAAAACCAGAGGAAGGCCACCTTCATGGAGTCGGCTTCACCGTCAAAAATGAACTGGTCGACCGACTCAAAGACTCCCCCTGCAGAGTTAATGAACGCCTCATTACTCTTCGCCTTACCCTATCCCAGAACCAATGTGCCAGTCATCAGTGCAAATGCCCCAACACTCGATGCAATGGATGAGGCTAAAGAGGGTTTTTATTCCAACCGCGAGACATCCCTGTCCCTCGTCCCTACAAGCGACATATTGATCCTCCTAGGTGACTTTAATGCCTGGGTCGGCAAGGACACAGCCCTCTGGTGAGGCGTGATTGGCAGAGAGGGGGTAGGGAAAGCCAACTCCAGCGGTACTCTACTCCTGACAAAATGTCTAGAACATGAACTCCTCATTAACACCCTGTTCCGCCAGAGGGACAAATACAAGGCATCGTGGCAACACCCTCGCTCCAAACAGTGGCACCTGCTTGACTACGTCATTGTCCGAGCCAGGGATCGCAAGGATGTGCGCATCACCTGCACCATGACAGAAGCTGACGACTGCTGGACGGACCATCGTCTAATCCGATCCATCATCAACATAAACATAGCCCCAAAACAGAGGGGACAGCAGAAGCAGTGCCTCAAAAAAGTTAATGCCGAGGCACTTAAAGACCGAGCTAAGAGAGCCTTATACAGCCAGTGCCTCACAGCTAATCTGGCGTGCCTTGATGACCCTGAGATGCTGAATGCCCACAGTGCTTGGTCTGCCGTCCAGGTCTCCATAACCAGTCCCTGTGAAGAGACACTTGGTTACTCAACCAGAAAACATCAGGACTGGTTTGATGAAAATGATCAGGAGATCCAAGAACTAATAGATCGTAAGCGCAGAGCATTTCTGAGCCTCAAGCAACAACCCAACTCGGGAGCTGAAAAGCAACGTTACAGACGGCTCAAGGCTGAGGTCCAACAAAAAACCCGGGACCTAAAGAACAGATGGTGGATGGAGAAAGTACAGGAGATACAACAACTGGCCAACAGCCACGATATGCGAGGATTCTTCATTGCAGTCAAGGCCACCTACGGTCCAAACTCCCAAGGCCCCACCCCCACTCCTGGCCAAGAACAGGGAAACACTCATCAAGAACACCGAGGCCGTCAGGGCCCGCTGGAAGGAGCACTTTGAAGAGCTCCTCAATCGAGACTCTGCCTTTCACTCGAATGTACTCAACTCCATATCGCAGCATATGACCCGCCACCACCTCAGTGAAACCCCAACGCTGCACAAGGTAGGTAAAGCCATAAAACAGCTCAAGAACAACAACGCTACGGGTGCGGATGGAATTCCTGCTGAGGCGCTAAGGTATGGCAGAGAGGCACTGTTGGCGCGGATACATGACCTCATCTCTCTCATTTGGAGGGAGGAGAGCAAGCCGGGAGATCTCAGAGATGTCGTGATCGTGACCATCTTTAAAAAGGGGGACAAGTCCGACTGCAGCAACTACAGCGGAATCTCCCTGCTATCAGCCACTGGGAAGGTTGTCGCTAGGGTTCTCCTCAACCGTCTTTTGTCTGTAGCCAAGGAGTTCCTCCCGGAATCACAGTGTGGAATTCGTCCCCTACGGGACACAACGGACATGATCTTGACAGTTGCAGGAAAAATGCAGGGAGCAGCGCCAGCCCTTATACGGAGGTTGCGGATGGCATCAAACAGGAAATTAGGGATGCGTGCAATAAAGGTACAGCAGTTATCATGGGTGACTTTAATCTACATATTGATTGGGCTAAACAAACTGGTAGCAATACGGTGGAGGAGGATTTCCTGGAGTGTATAAAGGATGGTTTTCTAGACCAATATGTCGAGGAACCAACTAGAGAGCTGGCCATCCTAAACTGGGTGATGTGTAATGAGGGGGGATTAATTAGCAATCTTGTTGTGCGAGGCCCCTTGGGGAAGAGTGACCATAATATGGTAGAATTCTTCATTTAAGGTGGAGAGTGACACAATTAATTCAGAGACTAGAGTCCTGAACTTAAAAAAAGGTAACTTCGACAGTATGAGACGTGAATTGGCTAGGATAGACTGGCAAATGATACTTAAAGGGTTGAAGATGGATAGGCAATGGCAGACATTTAAAGATCTCATGGATGAACTACAACAATTGTACATCCCTGTCTGGCGTAAAAATAAAACGGGGAAAGTGGCTCAAAAGTGGCTACCAAGGAAAATTAGGGATGGTGTTAAATCCAAGGAAGAGGCATATAAATTGGCCAAAAAAAGCAGCAAACCTGAGGACTGGGAGAAATTTAGAATTCAGCAGAGGAGGAAAAAGGGTTTAATTATGAGGGGGAAAATATATGAGTGTAAGCTTGCAGAGAACATAAAAACTGACTGCAAAAGCTTCTACAGATACATGAAGAAAAAGATTAGAGAAGACAAATGTTGGCCCTTACAGTCAGAATCAGGTGAATTTATAATGGTGAACAAAGAAATGGCAGACCAATTGAACAAATACTTTGGTTCGGTCTTCACTAAGGAACACACAAATAACCTTCCGGAAATACTAGGGGACCAAGGGTCTAGCAAGAAGGAGGAACTAAAGGAAATCCTTGTTAGTCAGGAAATGGTGTTAGGGAAAATGATGGGATTGAAGGCCGATATATCCCCAGGGCCTGATAGTCTGCATCCCAGAGTACTTAAGGAAGTGGCCCTAGAAATAGTGGATGCATTGGTGGTCATTTTCCAACATTCTGTAGACACTGGATCAGTTTCGATGGACTGGAGGGTAGTTAATGTAACCCCACTTTTTAAAAAAAAGGAGGGAGAGAGAAAACAGGGGATTATAGACCAGTCAGCCTGGTATCGGTGGTGGGGAAAATGTTGGATAGCAGCGCATTTGGAAAGCAGTGACAGAATCGGTCCAAGTCAGCATGGATTTATGAAAGGGAAATCATGCTCGACAAATCTTCTATAATTTTTTTGAGGATGTAACTAGTAGAGCGGACAAGGGGGGGGGGGGGGGGGGCAGTGGATGTGGTGTATTTAGACTTTCAAAAGGCTTTTGACAAGGTCCCACACAAGAGATTAGTGTGCAAGATTAAAGCACATGTTATTGGGGGTAATGTACTGACGTGGATAGAGAACTGGTTGGCAGACAGGAAGCAAAGAGTAGGAATAAACGGGTCCTTTTCAGAATGGCAGGCAGTGACTAGTGTGGTACCGCAAGGTTCAGTGCTGGGATCCCAGCTATTTACAATATACATTAATGATTTAGACAAAGGAATTGAATGTAATATCTCCAAGTTTGCAGATACACTAAGCTGGGTGGCAGTGTGAGCTGTAAGGAGGATGCTAAGAGGCTGCAGGGTGACTTGGACAGGTTAGGTGAGTGGGCAAATACATGGCAGATGCAGTATAATGTGGATAAATGAGAGGTTATCCACTTTGGTGGTAAAAACAGGAAGGCAGATTATCTGAATGGTGACAGATTAGTAAAAGGGGAGGTGCAACGAGACCTGAGCGTCATGGTACATCAGTCATTGAAGGTTGGCACACAGGTACAGCAGGCAGCGAAGGCGGCAAATGGCATGTTGGCCTTCATAGCGAGAGGATTTGAGTATAGGAGCAGGGAGGTCTTACTACAGTTGTACAGGGCCCTGGTGATGCCACACCTTGAATATTGTGTATAGTTTTGGTCTCCTAATCTGAGGAAGGACATTCTTGCTATTGAGGGAGTGCAGCGAAGGTTCACCCGACTGATTCCCAGGATGGCAGGACTGACAGAAGAAAGACTGGATTGACTAGGCTTATATTCAATGGAATTTAGAAGGAGAGGGGATCTCATAGAAACATAAAATTCTGACAGGATTGGACAGGTTAGATGCAGGAAGAATGTTCCCGATGTTGGGGAAGTCCAGAACCAGGGGTCACAGTCTAAGGATAAGGGGTAGGCCATTTAGGACCAATGAGAAGAAACTTCTTCACTCAGAATTGTTAACCTGTGGAATTCTCTACCACAGAAAGTTGTTGAGGCCAGTTCATTAGATATATTCAAAAGGGAGTTAGATGTGGCCCTTATGGCTAAAGGGATTAAGGGGTATGGTGAGAAAGCAGGAATGGGGTATTGAAGTGCATGATCAGCCATGATCATATTGAATGGTGGTGCAGGCCCGAAGGGCCGAATGGCCTATTTTTTATATTTCTATGTTGAAACATGGCCTTTTTCAATCTTACAAAGGCCTTTGACACTGTCAACTGTGAGGGCTTATGGAGCGTCCGCCTCTATTTTGGATGCCCCCAAAAGTTTGTCAACATCCTTCACCTGCTCCACGACGACATGCAGGCTGTGATCATAGAAACATAGAAACATAGAAAATAGGTGCAGGAGCAGGCCATTCAGCCCTTCTAGCCTGCACCGCCATTCAATGAGTTCATGGCTGAACATGAAACTTCAGTACCCCCTTCCTGCTTTCTCGCCATACCCCCTGATCCCCCTAGTAGTAAGGACTTCATCTAACTCCCTTTTGAATATATTTAGTGAATTGGCCTCAACTACTTTCTGTGGTAGAGAATTCCACAGGTTCACCACTCTCTGGGTGAAGAAGTTTCTCCTCATCTCTGTCCTAAATGGCTTACCCCTTATCCTCAGACTGTGACCCCTTGTTCTGGACTTCCCCAACATTGGGAACATTCTTCCTGCATCTAACCTGTCTAAACCCGTCAGAATTTTAAACGTTTCTATGAGGTCCCCTCTCACTCTTCTGAACTCCAGTGAATACAAGCGCAGTTGATCCAGTCTTTCTTGATAGGTCAGTCCCGCCATCCCGGGAATCAGTCTGGTGAAGCTTCGCTGCACTCCCTCAATAGCAAGAATGTCCTTCCTCAAGTTAGGAGACCAAAACTGTACACAATACTCCAGGTGTGGCCTCACCAAGGCCCTGTACAACTGTAGCAACACCTCCCTGCCCCTGTATTCAAATCCCCTCGCTATGAAGGCCAACATGCCATTTGCTTTCTTAACCGCCTGCTGTACCTGCATGCTAACCTTCAATGACTGATGTACCATGACACCCAGGTCTCGTTGCACCTTCCTTTTCCTAATCTGTCACCATTCAGATAATAGTCTGTCTCTCTGTTTTTACCACCAAAGTGGATAACCTCACATTTATCCACATTATACTTCATCTGCCATGCATTTGCCCACTCACCTAACCTATCCAAGTCACTCTGCAGCCTAATAGCATCCTCCTCGCAGCTCACACTGCCACCCAACTTAGTGTCATCCGCAAATTTGGAGATACTGCATTTAGTCCCCTCGTCTAAATCATTAATGCACAATGTAAACAGCTGGGGCCCCAGCACAGAACCTTGCGGCACCCCACTAGTCACTGCCTGCCATTCTGAAAAGTACCCGTTTACTCCTACTCTTTGCTTCCTGTCTGACAACCAGTTCTCAATCCACGTCAGCACACTACCCCCAATCCCATGTGCTTTAACTTTGCACATTAATCTCTTGTGTGGGACCTTGTCGAAAGCCTTCTGAAAGTCCAAATATACCACATCAACTGGTTCTCCCTTGTCCACTCTACTGGAAACATCCTCAAAAAATTCCAGAAGATTTGTCAAGCATGATTTCCCTTTCACAAATCCATGCTGACTTGGACCTATCATGTCACCATTTTCCAGATGCACTGCTATGACATCCTTAATAATTGATTCCATCATTTTACCCACTACTGAGGTCAGGCTGACCGGTCTATAATTCCCTGTTTTCTCTCTCCCTCCTTTTTTAAAAAGTGGGGTTACATTGGCTACCCTCCACTCCATAGGAACTGATCCAGAGTCAATGGAATGTTGGAAAATCCTTACAAGCAGCTCCATTACAGACCCAATCCACGTCCGGACCGGGGTCAAACAGGGCTGCGTCATCGCTACAACCCTCCTCAATCTTCCTCACTGTCATGCTCCACCTCACAATCAACAAGCTCCCCGCTGAAGTGGAACAAAACTACAGAACCAGTGGGAAGCTGTTTAACCTACGCCACCTCCAGGCCAGGTCCAAGATCACCCCAACCTCTGTCGTTGAGCTGCAGTACTCGGATGATGCCTGCGTCTGCGCAGATTCTGAAGCTGAACTCCAGGATATCGGTCGATGTATTCACCGAGGCATATGAAAGCATGGGCCTTACGCTTAACATCCTTAAGACACAGGTCCTCGCCGCACAGCACGGCCCCCCCAGTCATCAAGATTCATGGCGCGGCCCTCCACAACGTGGACCACTTCCCATACCTTGGGAGCCTTTTATCAACAAAGGCAAACATTGATGGAGATTCAACATCGCCTCCAGTTCAGCCTTTGGCCGCCTGAGGAAGAGAGTATTCGAAGACCAGGCCCTCAAATCTACCACCAAGCTCATGGTCTGCAGGGCTGTAGTAATTCCCACCCTCCTGTATGGATCAGAGGCATGGAAGATGTACAGAAGACACCTCAAGTCGCTGGAGATATATCACCAACGATGTCTCTGCAAGATCCTGCAAATCCCCTGGGAGGACAGGCGCACTAACATCAATGTCCTCGCCCAGGCTAACATCCCCAGTATTGAAGCACTGACCACACTCGATCAGCTTCGCTGGGCAGGCCACACAGTTCGCATGCCAGACATGAGGCTCCCTAAGCAATTGCTCTATGCGGAGCTCCTTCACGGCAAACGAGCCAAAGGTGGGCAGCGGAAATGTTACAAGGACACCCTCAAAGCCTCCCTGGTCAAGTGCGACATCACCACTGACACCTAGGAGTCCCTGGCCAAAGACCGCCCTAGGTGGAGAAAGTGCATCCGGGAGGGCGTTGAGCTCTTCGAATCTCAACGCAGCGAGCATGAAGATGTCAGGCGCAGGCAGCGGAAGGAGCGTGCGGCAAATCAGTCCCACCCCCCCCTCCTTCCCCCGATGAATGTCTGTCCCAACTGTGACAGGGTCTGTGGCTCTCGCATTGGACTGTTCAGCCACCAAAGAACTCACTTTAGAAGTGGAAGCAAGTCTTCCTCGATTCCGCGGGACTGCCCATGATGATGAGAACCCCAGTCAGAGGGAGATAGAAGAGCAAATACGTAGGCAAATTTCCAAGAAGTGCAAAAGTGATAGGGCAGTAATAATAGGGGATTTCAGCTACTCTAATATTAACATGGATAGAATTAGTGTGAAAGGGAGAGTGTGCACAGAATTCCTAAAATGCAATCAGGAGAACTTTTTTAGCCAGTGTGGAGCAAGCCCAACAAGGGAGGGGGCGGTTCTGGTTTTGCTTTTAGAGAATGAAGCTGGGCAGATAAAAGGGCTTTCAGTGGGAGAGCATTTTGGTGCTAATGATCATAATTCAGTTAGATTTAGGGTAGTTATGGAAAAGGACAAAGACAGACCAGGAATAAAAGTTCTCAATTGGGGAAAAGCCAATTTTACTGAGCAGAGATGGGATTGAGCCAAAGTGGACTGGAAACAGCTATGTGAAGGTAAATTAGTGTCAGAGCAGTGGGAGGCATTCAAGGAGATCCTGAGGGTTCAGAGCAAGTAGTTCCCTTAAAGAAAAAGGGTGGGGCTAACAAATCCACAGCCCGCTAGACGTCAAGGGGCATACAGCATAGGATAAAGAAAAAAAGGGAGGCTTATGACGGATACTGAGGGCTTAATGCTGCAGCAACCCTAAAGTATAATAGCATGTCCAGGGGTGAAATAGAAAGGAAATTAGGAAAGCAAAACGAGAGCATGAAAACATTTTGGCAAGTAAAATCAAGGAAAACCCAAAGATATTTTATAAATACATTAAGAGCAAGAGGATAACTATAGAAAGAGTCGAGCCTATTAGAGACCATAAAGGGTAGCGTGTGTGTTGAGGCGGAAGACGTGGGTATGATTCTTAATGAATACTTTGTGTCTGTTTTCACAAAAGGGAGGGATGATGCAGACATTGCAATCAGGGAGGAGTGGTGTGAAATATTAGATGAGAGAGGAAGTATTAAGGGGTTTAGCAACTTCCCCAGGCCTGGATGAAATGTATCCCAGGCTGTTAAGGGAAGAGGAAATAGCAGAGGCTCTGACCAGGCATACTGAATGCTTGAATGGCAAGAGGGGGGGGGTTATGCTTGAACTGTATAAAACACTAGTTAGGCCACAGCTAGAGTACTGCATGCAGTTCTGGTCAGCGCATTACAGGAAGGATGTGATTGCACTGGAGAGGGGACAGAGGAGATTTACGAGGATGTTGCCGGGAGTGGAAAATCTTAGCTATGAGGACAGATTGGATAGGCTGAGTTTGTTTTCCTTGGAACAGAGGAGGCGGAGGGGAAACCTCATTGCGGTGTATAAAATTATGAGGGGCCTAGATATAGTGGATTCAGCCCTTCGAGCCTGCACCACCATTCAATAAGATTATGGCTGATCATTCATCTCAGTACCCCTTTCCTGCTTTCTCTCCATACCCCTTGATCCCTTTAGCCGTAAGGGCCATATCTAACTCCCTCTTGAATGTATCCAATGAACTGGAACAACTCTCTGCGGTAGGGAATTCCACAGATGAACAACTCAGTGAAGAAGTTCGTCATCTCAGTCTGAAATGGCTTACCCTTTATCCTTAGACTGTGTCCCCTGGTTCTGGGCTTCCCCAACATCGGGAACATTCTTCCTGCATCTAACCTGTCCCGTCCTGTCAGAATTTTATATGTTTCTATGAGATCCCCGCTCATCCTTCTAAATTCCAGTGAATATTGACCCAGTTGATCCAGTCTCTCCTCATGTCAGTCCTGCCATCCCAGGAATCAGTATGGTAAACCTTCGCTGCACTCCCTCAATAGCAAGAATGTCCTTCCTCAGATTAGGAGACCAAAACTGAACACAATATTCCAGGTGAGGCCTCACACCAAGGCCCTGTACAAATGCAGTAAGACGTCCCTGCTCCTATACTCAAATCCCCTACCTATGAAGGCCAATAGACCACTTGCCTTCTTCACCGCCTGTTGTACCTGCATGCCAACTTTCAATGACTGATGTACCATGACACCCAGGTCTCGTTGCACCTCCTCTTTTCCTAATCTGCCGCCATTCAGATAATATTCTGCCTTCGTGTTTTTGCCACCAAAGTGGATAACCTCACATTTATCCACATTATACTGCATCTGCCATGCATTTGCCCACTCACCTAACCTGTCCAAGTCACCCTGCAGCATCTTAGCGTCCTCCTCACAGCTCCCACCACCACCCAGCTTAGTGTCATCTGCAAACTTGGAGATATTACACTCAATTCCTTCATCTAAATCATTAATGTATATTGTAAATAGCTGGGGTTCCAGCACTGAGCCCTGCGGCACCCCTCTAGTCACTGCCTGCCATTCTGAAAAGGACCAGTTTATCCCGACTCTGTATCCTGTCTGCCAACCAGTTCTC
This sequence comes from Pristiophorus japonicus, assembly GCF_044704955.1. Classification (NCBI taxonomy): domain Eukaryota; kingdom Metazoa; phylum Chordata; class Chondrichthyes; family Pristiophoridae; genus Pristiophorus; species Pristiophorus japonicus. Next base: position 137,778,607 of record NC_091992.1, read on the forward strand.
TATCCACATCAATACATTACCCCCAATACCATGTGCTTTAATTTTGTACATCAATCTCTTGCGTGGGACCTTGTCAAAAGCCTTTTGAAAGTCCAAATACACCACATCCACCGATTGTCCCTTGTCCACTCTACTAGTTACATCCTCAAAAAAATTCCAGAAGATTCGTCAAGCATGTTTTCCCTTTTATAAATCCATGCTGACTTGGACCGATCCTGTCACTGCTTTCCAAATGTGCTGCTATTTCATCTTTAATAATTGATTCCAACATTTTCACCACTACTAATGTCAGGCTAAACGGTCTATAATTACCCACTTTCTCTCTCCCTCCTTTTTAAAAAAGTGGCGTTACATTAGCTACCCTCCAGTCTATAGGAACTGATCCAGAGTCGATAGACTGTTGGAAGATGATCACCAATGCATCCATTATTTCTAGGGCCATTTCCTTAAGTACTCTGGGATGCAGACTATCAGGCCCCAGGGATTTATCGGCCTTCAATCCCATCAATTTCCCTAACACAATTTCCCGCTTAATAAGGATTTCCTTCAGTTCCTCCTTCTCAGTAGACCCTCAGTCCCCTAGTATTTCTGGAAGGTTATTTGTCTTCCTTCCTGAAGACAGAACCAAAGTATTTGTTCAACTGGTCTGCCATTTCTTTGTTCCCCATTATAAATTCACCTGAATCTGACTGCAAGGGACCTACGTTTGTCTTCACTAATCTTTTTCTCTTCACATCTCTATAGAAGCTTTTGCAGTCAGTTTTTATGTTCCCAGCAAGCTTCCTCTCATACTCTATTTTCCCCCTCCTAATTAAACCCTTTGTCCTCCTCTGCTGAATTCTAAATTTCTCCCAGTCTTCAGGTTTGCTGCTTTTTCTGGCCAATTTTTATGCCTCTTCCTTGGATTTAACACTATCCTTAATTTCCCTTGTTAGCCACGGTTGAGCCGCCTTCCCCATTTTATTTTTACTCCAGACAGGGATGTACAATTGTTGAAGTTCATCCATATGATCTTTAAAGAGACTACCCTTAGCAGAGGGGTCAACAATTAGGGGGCATAAATTTAAATAATTGGTAGAAGGTTTAGAGGGGAAATTTTTTCACCGAGAGTTGTGGGGGTCTGGAACTCACTGCCTGAAAGGGTGGTGGAGGCAGAAACCCTCACCACATTTTAAAAAGTACTTGGATGTGCACTTGCAGTGCCATAACCTGTGGGCTACAGACCTGGAGCTGTAAAGTGGGATTAGGCTGGATAGCCTCTCGTCGGCCGGCATGGACTCGATGGGCCGAAATGGTCTCCTTCCGTGCTGTAAATTTCTATGATTCTATGTCTATTTCCCAATCCTCTCTGGCTACAGGTAAGATGGCGGAGGACTGCTAACGTGTACCGTTGTTTATAAAGGGAGAAAGTGATAGAACGAGTAATTACAGGCCAGTCAGCCGAACCTCGGCGGTGGAAAAATTATTGGGAAAAATTCTGAGGGACAGGATAAATCTCCACTTAGAAAGCCAGAGATTAATCAAGGTCAGTCAACGTGGATTGGTTAAGGGAAGATAGTGTCTGACTAACTTGATTGAATTTTTTGAGGAGTTAACAAGGAGGGTCGATGAGGGTAGTGCGTTTGATGTATTGTATCAAAAGCCTTGCTAAAATCCATATAAGGTTCCAGATGGTAGACTGGTCACGAAAGTAAAAGCCCATGGGATCAAGGGCAAAGTGGCAAGTTGGATCCAAAATCGGCTCAGGAGGCAGGAAGCAAAGGATAATGGTTGATGGGTGTTTTTCATCTGCATGGCTGTTTACAGTGGGATTCACAGGGCTCAGTACTGGGTCCCTTGCTTTTTATGGTATATATCAATGATTTAGACTTGAATGTAGGGAGTATGATTATGAAGATTGCAGAGGTTACAAAAATTGGCTGTGTGGTTGATAATGAAGAAGAAAGCTGTAGACTGCAGGAAGATATCAATCAACTGGTCAGAACAGTGGCAAATGGAATTTAATCCAGTGAAGTGTGAGGTAATGCATTTGGGGAGGGCTAATGCATTTGCAAGGGAATAAATGGTAGGACACTAAAAAGTGTAGAGGATCAAAGGGACCTTGGAGTGCATGCCCACAGATCCCTGAAGGTAGCAGGCCAGGTAGATAAGGTGCTTAAGAAGGCATACGGAATACGTATTCTATGCCTCGGTTAATAAATGCAAGAGCAATGAGGTTATGCTTGGACTGTATAAAACACTAGTTAGGCCACAGCTGGAGTACTGCATACAATTCTGGTCATCACATTACAGGAAAGATGTGATTGCTCTAAAGAGAGTACAGAGGAGATTTACGAGGATGTTGCCTGGACTAGAGAATTTTAGCAATGAGGAAAGATTGGATCGGCCGGGTTTGTTTTCTTTGGAACAGAGGAGATGGAGGGGAGACCTTATTGGGGTGTATAAAATTATGAGGGGCCTAGAGTGGATAGGAAGGACCTATTTCCCTTAGCAGAGGGGTTTACAACCAGGGGGCATAGATTTAAAGTAATTGGCAAGAGGTTTAGAAGATGATGACTTGCATTTATATAAAGCCTTTCATGGCCACCAGACATCTCAAAAGCACTTTACAGCCAATGAAGTACTTTTGGAGTGTAGTCACTGTTGTAATGTGGGAAACACAGCAACCAACTTGTGCACAGCAAACTCCCGCAAACAGCAATGTGATAATGACCAGATAACGTGTTTTTGTTAAGTTGATTGATGGATAAATATTGGCCAGGACACCGGGAATAACTCCCCTGCTCTTGTTCGAAATAGTGCCATGGGATCTTTTACATCCACCCGAGAGGCAGACGAGGCCTCGGTTTAACGTCTCAACCGATAGACACTCCCTCAGTACTGCACTGGAGTGTCAGCCTAGATTTGTGTGCTCAAGATCCTGGAGTGAGATTTGAACCCACAACCTTCTGACTCAGAGGTGAGTGTGCTACCCACTGAGCCACAGCTGACACGAGAGCATTTGAGTGGAAATGTTTTCACCCAGAGGGTGGTGGGGGTCTGGAACTCGCTGCCTGAAAGGGTGGTAGAGGCAGAAACCTCACCACATTTAAACAGTACTTGGATGTGGACTGAAGTGCCGTAACCTACAAGGCTGTGGACCAAGAGCTGGGAAGTGGGATTTGGTTTGATAGCTCTGTCGGCCGGCACGGACACGATGGGCCAAAAAGGCCCCCTTCCGTGCTGTAAATTTCTATGATTCTATGAAGAGCGGGTCAGATGCTGGGCATTCTGCGGTGAGTGTCTCACCTCCTGACTTCCCAAAGCCTTTCCACCATCTACAAGGCATAAGTCAGGAGTGTGATGGAATACTCTCTACTTGCCTGGATGAATGCAGCTCCAACAACATTCAAGAAGCTCGACACCATCCAGGACAAAGCAGTCCGCTTGATTGACATCCCACCCACCACCTTAAATTTTCATTCCCTCCATCACCGCGCACCATAGCTGCAATGTGTACCATCTACAAGATGCACTACAGCAGCTCACCTAGTCTTCTTCAACAGCACCTCCCAAACCCACGACCTCCACCACCTAGAAGGACAAAGGCAGCAGGTGCTTGGGAGCACCATCACCTACAAGTTCCCCTCCAAGTCGCACACCATCCTGACTTGGAAATATATCGGCCGTTCCTTCATTGCCACGAGATCAAAATCCTGGAACTCCCTCCCTAACAGCACTATGGGAGTACCTTCACCACACGGACTGCAGCGGTTCAAGGCGACAGCTCACCACCACCTCATGGGAAATTAGGGATGGGCAATAAATGCTGGTCTTGCCAGCTGCGCCCACATCCCGTGAAAGAATTTAAAAAATGTTACTGAAGAGCACTTTGCAGGGTCGACTGTACCTTTGTCGTTTCAGAAACCGATGCCTAGGTCGATGCATTGGTCTGTCCGATTTTATTCTTATACTTTTTGTAGCTGTTTGATACAAACTGAATGGCTTGCTAGGCAATTTCAGAGGGCAATTAAGAGTCAACCACATTGCTAAGAGTTTGGAGTCACATATAGACCGGACCAAGTATGGACGACAGGGTTAGGGAGGGAAAGTGGAGTTGATGTAGCAGTTCAGCCATGGTAACGTATTCAAATTCTTAGAGGGCTTGTCAGGGTAGATGCTGAGAGGCTATTTCTCCTGGCTGGAAAGTCTAGAACTAGGTCTTAATCCCAGGATAAGGGGTTGGCCATTTAGAACTGAGATGAGGAGTAACTTGGAGGCCTCGGTGGGGCGGGGGCTCGGCGGGTTGCGGGGCTCGCTCAGTGAGTTGGGGTGGGCTCAGTGGGGTGGAGCAAGGCAGAAAAAAGAAAAAGGATCAAGAGACTGGCATCTGCTTTCAGTATGGCCAGCCATCTTAATGCACAGCATGCTACATCACAGGCCAGCGGAGAACAGAGCCTGTTCTGCAACCATTTCCCCTCTTTACCACAAAGCCAACTCACATTATGATCCTGCATACCAGCCAAAGAAAATTCGGCACTGTATGCCTTGGAGTTGAAACAATAAAAGGAGAACTGTTTCTAGACACATCATACACTCCACAAGCTTACCCTGCATTGGGTCTTTGTCGTTACTGAAGGATGCAAGCCCATAGCACTTTTCACCGCTTAGTACCATCCTGAAGAATTGTATCAAGGCAAAAGTTGGGATCCAGCAGAACTCCCAAGCACTTATAAAATCAGCAATAGAGATGCCATTAAGGCATGCAAGCTATAATGTGGGGGAGGCGGGGGGGGGGGTGGAGAAAGAAAGAGACCAGACACTTGAGCCCATTGTTCACGATAGCAAGCACAAGATGCCTAGGCAAGCCAGTATCAAAGTATCGTCTGCAAAAATGAGCATTTTAATACGAATTATGGTGTTTCGGACAAAACACTCAAATCTTACCAAATGAAAACAAGGAATACTCTGGGTAGTAGCAGACAATCCCTCTGATTAGGGAAAGTCAGTGAGGCTATCTACCCATTCACACCTCTAGGTGAAGCACATTCTGGAGAAAAGCCAACTTTCAACTAAGTCTTCCCACAATTTCCAGCTTCATTAAAGCTGCATCTAAAAACCAGCATTATGTTGGAAACCTATTTTCTATATGACTACTCTGCCCCACATTGAACATGTCCAGATTAAACAGGACATGGTGCCAGGTATACATCAGCAATTGGTTTCAGCCACATCATTTTGGACTCTGCTGACAGATACTTTTTGAATATTCTTGGAACATGGCAGTCTCCAAAAGGATTGAATACCTTTTAACAGCAGAATTCTAGATTTTACTCATCTATTGGCACACAAACACATTTTGACCACATGCAGTTACCCAAACACTCACCGACAATGAATTCTGCTGCATATTCAGCTTTTCTGTACCAGCTTGTACAGACTGTCCTGCTCCATCAGCAGCATTCATTCACACCGCAGTGTAAGTTTTAGCATTTGAATTTCATCCACCACAGGTATGTGAAGCCGTTCGATGTTAACAGCATGGCCATCAGGTGTAACCTACCTTTGACAATTCCTGCTCATGGGACAAGTCAGCTTCAATCACACAAAACCTAGAACCTTGTTTGCATACTACAGGATTAATGCAGGCTAGCGATTTGCATCACTAACAGTTATTATTTTATAGTCAAGATTTCATCTCAATACTGCAACAGCTATAATTAGAACTGGGAGAATATATCCCAATGAGGTGGTACTTAAAACGTGAAATTAACATCCATCATTATTTGGTATACTGTGTTAGCCACACCATTAACAAATATGATTGTTCTTGGACAGACAAGTAAATACAGGGTATGCCCACATGGTCAACTTGCATTTATATTTCAACATAGTAAAACAGCCAAAGGTGGTTCACAGGAGCATTATCAGACAAGAATTGACACGGAGGCAAAGGAAGAGACATTAGAACACGTATCCAAAAGCTTGGTTAAAGAGCCTTGAGCAATTAAATCTAGGCTGACACTCCCAGTGCAGTGGGAGCGCCGCGCTGCCGGGGGGGAGCAGTGCGGAGGGAGCGGCGCGCTGCCGGGGGGGGGGGGGGGGGGGGGGCAGTGCGGAGGGAGCGGCGCGCTGCCGGGGGGGGGGGGGGCAGTGCGGAGGGAGCGTCGCGCTGCCGGGGGGGGGGGCCGTGCGGAGGAAGCGGCGCGCTGCCGGGGGGGGGGGGGGGGAGCAGTGCGGAGGGAGCGGCGCGCTGCCGGGGGGGGGGGGGCAGTGCGGAGGGAGCGTCGCGCTGCCGGAGGGGGGGGGGGGGGCAGTGCGGAGGGAGCGTCGCGCTGCCGGGGGGGGGGGGGGGGGGGGGGGGCAGTGCGGAGGGAGCGTCGCGCTGCCGGGGGGGGGGGGGGGGGGGGGGATGTAAAAGATCCTATGGCACTATTTTTGAAGGAAAGCAGGGGAGTTACCCCCAGCGTACTGGCCAATACTTATCCCTCAATCAACATCACTAAAAAATAATTACTTTGTCATTATCACATTGCTGTTTGTGGGAGCTTGCTGTGCGCAAATTGGCTATCATGCTTCCTACATTACAACAGTAACTACACTTCAAAAAGTAATCCGTTGGCTGTGAAGTGGCCCGGGACGTCCTGAGGTCGTAAAAGTCGCTATCTAAATGCAAGTCTGTCTTTCATTCAAAGAGGTAGGCTTTAAAGGAAAAGAGGTTTAGGAAAGGAATTCTAGATTTATGGGCCGAAACAACAAGGATAGGGTGAATGGTGAAGGAAGTGGGGGATGGACAATAGGACAGACTTGGAGGAAGAGTTTTGAGGTTTGCATAATCAAGGGCTATAGGGAGGGAGGAACTTAATACAGTCACCATCATTAAAGTAGCAGTACTCGGTAAAATAATGGGACTAAAGGCGGACAAGTCCCCTGGACCTGATGGCTTACATCCTAGGGTCTTTAAAGTGACGGCTGAAGATATAGTGGATGCATTGGTTGTAATCTACCAAAATTCCCTGGATTCTGGGGAGGTCCCAGCAGATTTGAAAACCACAAATGTAACGCCCCTATTTAAAAAAGGAGGCAGACAGAAAGCAGTTAGGTTATATCTGTCATTGGGAAAATGCTGGAGTCCATTATTAAGGAATAGAGGGTTATGTTGATAGTCGGGATAAATGGGTCATTTTTCGGTTGCCAAACAGTAACTAGTGGGGTGCTGCAGGGATCGGTGCTGGGGCCTCAACCATTTACAATCTATATTAATGACTTGGATGAAGGGACCGAGTGTAATGTAGCCAAGTTTGCTGATGATACAAAGATGAGTGGGAAAGCAAATTGTGAGGACACAAAAAATCTGCATAGGGGCCAAGTGAGTGGGCAAAAATTTGGCAGATGGAGTATAATGTGGGAAAATGTGAAGTCATCCACATTGGCAGAAAAAATAGAAAAGCAAATTATAATTTAAATGGAGAAAAATTGCAAAGTGCTGTAGTACAGAGGGACCTGGGGGTCCTTGCGCATGAAACACAAAAAGTTAGTATGCAGGTACAGCAAGTCATTAGAAAGGCAAATGGAATGTTGGCCTTTATTGCAAGGGGGATAGGGTATAAAAGCAGAGAAGTTGGAAGTCCAGAACCAGGAGACATAGTCTTAGGATAAGGGGTAGGCCATTTAGGACTGAGATGAGGAGAAACTTCTTCACTCAGAGTTGTTAACCTGTGGAATTCCCTGCCGCAGAGAGTTGTTGATGCCAGTTCACTGGATATATTCAAGAGGGAGTTAGATATGGCCCTTATGGCTAAAGGGATCAAGGGGTATGAAGAGAAAGCAGGAAAGGGGTACTGAGGGAATGATCAGCCATGATCTCATTGAATGGTGGTGCAGGCTCGAAGGGCCAAATGGCCTACTCCTGCACCTATTTTCTATGTTTCTACTCCTGATTCTTATGTTCTTATGAGGGTCCGTAACCAGAGGACACAGATCTAAGGTGATTATCTTTTGCCAATGATCTGGAACGCACTGCCTGAAAGGGCCTGGAAGCAGATTCAATAGCAATTTCCAAACGGGAATTGGATAAATACTTGAAGGGAAGGAATTTACAGGGCTATGGGGAAAAACAGGTGAGTGGGACTAATTGGATAGCTCTTTCAAAGAGCCGGCACAGGTACAATGCGACAAATGGCTCCTTCTGTGCTGCATGTTTTTTTTTTACATTCGTTCATGGGATGTGGGCGTCTCTGGAAAAGCCAGCATTTATTGCCCATCCCCAATTGCTCGAGTGAATATGAGGAGCCACTTTCTTGAAACGCTGCAGTCCACGTGGTGAAGGTACTCCCACAGTGCTGTTAGGGAGACCGACCTAGCGATGAAGGAACGGCAATATATTTCCAAGTAAGGATGATGCGTGATTTGGGGGGAGACCTTGGAGGTGATGGTGTTCCCATGCGCCTGTTGCCCTTGTGGGCAGTGGAAGTCACGGTTTTTTTGGGAGGTGCTGTCGAAGAAGCCTTGGCGAATTGCTGCGGTGCATCTTGTAGATGGTCAACATTGCACCCATAGTGCGCAGGGAATGAAAGTTTAAGGTGGTCGGTGGGTTGCCAATCAAGCAGGCTGCTTTATCTTGGATGATGTCGAGCTTCTTCAGTGCTGTTGGAGCTGTGCTCATCCAAGCAACTGGAGAGTATTCAATCACACTCCCGAGGTGCCTTGTAGATGGTGGAAAGGCTTTAGGGAGTCAGGTGGTGAGACACTCGCTGCAGAATACCCAGCCTCTGACCTGCTCTTGTAGCCACAGTTTGTGTGTGGCTGGTCCAGTTAATTTTCTGATCAGTTGTAGCCCCCCCAGGATGTCGGTGTGGGTGTCGGTATGGTAATGCCATTGAGTGTCAAGGGGTGGTGGTCAGACGCTCTCTTGTTGGAGATAGTCATTGCTTGGCACCTGTGTGGCATGAATATTGCTCACCACTTATCAGCCCAAGCCTGAATGTTGTCCAGATCTTGCTGGATGCGGGCATGGACTGCTTCATTATCTGAGTTGTGAATGGAACTGAACACTGCAATCTCATCAGCGAACATCCCCACTGTTGACCTTATGATGGAGGGAAGGTCATTGATGAAGCAGCTGAAGATGGTTGGGCCTCGAACACTGCTCTGAGGAACTCCTGAAGCGATGTCCTGGGGCTGAGATGATCGGCCGCCAACAACAATAACCATCTTCCTTTGTGCCAGGTATGACTCGTCAGTGAAGCATTCTGCCCATATCCCCATCGACTTCAGTTTTGCTAGGGCTCTTTGGTACCACACTAAGTGAAATGCTGCCTAGATGTCAAAGGCAGTCAACTCTCCTCACATCTGGAATTCAGCTTTTTTGTCAAACAGCTGTAATGAGGTCTGGAGCCAAGTGGTCCTGGTGGAACCCAAACTGGACATCGGTGAGCAGGTTATTAATGAGTAAGTACCACTTGATAGCACTGTCGACGACACCTTCCATCACTTTGCTGATGATTGAGTAGGCTGATGGGGCGGTAATTGGTCGGATTGGATTTGTCCTGCTTTTTGTGGGCAGGACATAACTGGACAGTTTTCCACATTGTCGGGTAGATGCCAGTGTTGTAGCTGTACTGCAACACCTTGGCTAGAGGTGCAGCTAGTTCTGGAGCACAAGTCTTCAGCATAACAGCCGGGATACTGTCAGGGCCCACAGCCTCAACCGTTTCTTGATATCACGGAGTGAATCAAATTGGCTGAAGACTAGCTTTTGTGATGGTGGAGACCTCGGGAGGAGGCCGTGATGGATCATCCATTTGGGACTTCTAGCTGAAGATGGTTGCAAACATTTGCTGGGCTCCACCATTATTGAGAATGGGGATGTTCATAGAGCCTCTTCCTCCCACAAGTTGTTTAATGGTCCAACATCATTCACGACTGGATCTGGCAAGACTGCAGAGCTTTGATCTGATCCATTGGTTGTGGGATTGCTTTGCTATCTATAGCATGCTGCTTCCGCTGTTTAGTATGCATGTTGCAGCGTCCCCCAGTTTGGCACTCCTCATTGAACCAGGGTTGGTCATCTAGCTTGATGTTCATGGTAGCGAGGGATATGCCAGGCCATGAGGTTGCAGATTGTGGTAGAATACACTTCTGTTGCTGCTGATGGCCCACAGTGCCTCGTGAATGCCCAGTTTTGAGCTGCAAGATCAGTTCGGAGTCTATCCCATTTAGCATGGGGGTCGTGCCGCCACACAACACAATGGAGGGCATCGTCAGTGTGAACACGGGACTTCGTCTCAAGGACTGTGTAATGGTCACTGCTACCAAAACTGTAATGGACAAACGCATCTGCGACAGAGAGATTAGCATGAGCTCAAGTAGGTTTTTCCCTCGTGTTGGTTCTTCCACCACCTGCTGCAGGCCGAGACTGGCAGCTGTGTTATTCAGGACTCTGGAGCCGTCACTAGTGGTGGTACCGAGCCACTCGGTGATGGACATTGAACTTGTGTCTCTGGATCGATCATTAGTCCAGGCCTCTGGATTACTCATCCAGGAACATAACCACTATGCTACCGTTCCCTTTGTATGAAATGATTGAATAAAAAGGGATTAAATAGCAAGGCTTTTCCCCAAAGCAAGAGATTCAGCAGAGGGAGAAATTGCCTCAAAGGGTGCAGTATTTTGTACCATAGTAGAATACTTCGAGATCTCGATCTCGATCGATCTCTCTCTAGTTAAACCTACAACATATCCATTCTCCTCCAAGCAGCATGTTGTAACTGGACAGTAAACTTTATATTTATAGTTCAATAAACTTCACAATAGCGCCATCTTAGTGCACAGCTCAAAGTGTGCAATACAGACATCGAAAGTGCAGAGTTATTCAGAGACTTCAGGGTTACACATGATTAGATTCATTTACACCGAGACATGCTCATCGCATTTCAGGGGTCATGCAGACCAGTCATTTCAATAGAGAAACTTTGCCATATGAAACTTAGCTATGAATCACACTTTCAAATAAAATACCAGTCTGACCTCTATTTGACCTATGGGACAACAACAACTTGTATTTATATAGCGCCTTTAATGTTGTAAAACATCCCAAGGCGCTTCACAGGAGTGTTCTAAGACAAAACAAATAAATGTGACACCAAGCCAAATAAGAAATTACAGCAGAGCCTGGTCAAAGAGGTAGGTTTCAAGGAGCGTCTTAAAGGAGAAAACAGAGGTGGAGAGGCAGAGGTTTCGGGAGGGAGTTCCAGAGCTCAGGGTCTCAGCAGTTGAAGGCATGGCCACCGATGGTTGAGAGGTTATAAACAGGGATGTTCAAGAGGGCGGAATTTGAGGACCAAGGACAATGAGATACACATAGCTACCCTTTAGCAGCAGAGTAATATCTTGTGTGCATGACAATAACTTGTATTTATACCGCACCTTAAAGCCCCAAGACACTTCACAGGAGCTTTATAAAACAAAATGATAGATTGCTCCTGCAAAATATTGCCCTCCATCTAATGCAAACATCTGCAGGGACATCTAAATCAGAAGCTCCACAAGAGCAACTGAACAGGCTGCAGTACATCTGCAGTCTTGGATTGCAGCTAATAAGCAGTGTGTAATTAATTGAGGTAGTAATTCTTGACAAATTAAGTATTGTCAACTTCAGACAATAAAGTGTAAAGATGCATTACTTCAGCTTCAATCCTAGCCACACCTAGAGCACTGCGTTTTGGTCTCCGTATTTAAGAAAATACTTGCATTGGAGGCTGTTCAGAGAAGGTTCACTAGGTTGACTCCAGAGATGAGGGAGTTGACTTATGAAGATAGGTTGAGCCTATACACATTGGAGTTCAGAGGAATGAGGTGTGGTCTTAATGACGGGGCTCAACAAGATGGATGCAGAGAGAATATTTCCACTCACAGGGGAAACTAAAATTAGGGGACATAATCTCAGAATAAGGGGCCGCCCATTTAACATTGAGAAGAAGAGGAGGAAATTCCTCTCAGAGGATTGTAAATCTGTGGAATTCTCTGCCCCAGAGCTGTGGAGGCTGGGTCATTGAATATATTTAAGGCAGAGGTAGACAGGTTTTTGATCGATAAGGGAATAAGGGGTTATGGAGAGCGGGCAGGGAAGTGGAGCTGAGTCCCTGATCAGATCAGCCATGATCTTATTAAATGGCGGAGCAGACTCGAGGGGCCAAATGGCCCACTCCTGCTCCTATTTATTATGTTATGTTCTGACTCCCAAAAATAGTATTTCAGGAAAAAAAAAAATCAGGCTATCCTAATTCATCTTTGCAACCTTGCAGAAAATGGAAAATGTTTTACTGAATACTATTCAGACAAAAGGGTTCTAAAAAGTTAGCTGCTTTCTGTCGTCTTTCTTTCAGTAATAGAGGAATTCATCGGAGAGAGAAATTAACAGCTTTGACCTAATAACCAAGGTTGGGAACAAAATATTCCAGGATACTTAACTTTTTGAAGAGATAAGACAAACTGGAAAAGGAGGTGGGGTAGTCTTGATAATTAAGGATGGGATAAAGGCAGTGGAGAGATTGAGCAGACTAGGCCTATATTCTCTAGAGTTTAGAAGAATGAGAGGTGAGCTCATTGAAACATACAAAATGCTTACAGGGCTTAACAGGGTAGATGCAGGGAGGATGTTTCCCCCGGGCTGAGGAGTCTAGAACCAGGGGTCAGTCTCAGAATAAGCTGTCGGCCATTTAGGACTGAGATGAGGAGAAACTTGTTCACTCAGAGGATGGTGAATCTTTGGAATTCTCTACCCCGGAGGGCTGTGGAGGCTCAGTCTTTGAGTATATTAAAGAGATAGATAGATTTTTGGATATTAAGGGAATCAAGGGATATGAGGACAGTGCAGGAAAGTGGAGTTGAGTTGGAAGATCAGTCATGATCTTATTGAATGGCAGAGCAGGCTTGACAGGCTGAATGGCCTACTCCTAATTATGTTCACACATAGCCCCCTACCCCACAGCTCCCACACCATTACCCAGCGACACTGCAACCCCACCCCTTCACTCCATTACCCAGCGACACTATACAACCCCCTACCTCCCCCCCCACTCCATTACCCAGCGATACTACAACCCCATCCCTCCTCACTCCATTACCCAGCGACACTACAACCCCACCCTCCCTCACTCCATTACCCAGCGACACTACAACCCCACCCTCCCTCACTCCATTACCCAGCGACACTACAACCCCACCCTCCCTCACTCCATTACCCAGCGACACTACAACCCCACCCTCCCTCACTCCATTACCCAGCAACACTACAAACCCACCCCACCCCCGCTCCATTACCCAGTGACACTACAACCCCATCACTCCTCACTCCATTACCCAGCGACACTACAAACCCACCCCACCCCCCCGCCGCTCCATTACCCAGCGACACTACAAACCCACCCCACCCACCCCCCCCGCTCCATTACCCAGCGACACTACAACCCCCTCCCCCTCCACTTCATTACCCAGTGACACTGCAACACCCCCCCCCCTCACTCCATTACCCAGTGACACTACAAACCCACCCCACCTCCCCCCAACTCCATTACCCAGTGACACGACAACCCCCTTCCCCTCCACTTCATTACCCAGTGACACTGCAACCCCCCCCCCCACTCCATTACCCAGCAACACTACAAAGCCACCCCACCCCCCCCACTCCATTACCCAGCAACACTACAAAGCCACCCCACCCCCCCCGCTCCATTACCCAGTAACACTACAACCCCCTCCCCCTCATTACCCAGCGACACTGCAACCCCCCCCCCACTCCATTACCCAGCGACACTATACAACCCCCTACCTCCCCCCCACTCCATTACCCAGTGACACTACAAACCCACCCCCCGCTCCATTACCCAGTGATACTACAACCCCACCCCCCACATTCCATTACCCAGTGACACTACAACCCCACCCCCCACATTCCATTACCCAGTGACACTACAACCCCACCCCCCCAAATTCCATTACCCAGTGACACTACACCCCCCCCCGCTCCATTACCCAGTGACACTACAACCCCCACCCACCCCCCCCCCCCCGCTCCATTACCCAGCGACACTACAACCCCATCCCTCCTCACTCCATTACCCAGTGACACTGTAACCCCCCTCCCCCACCCACTCCAATACAAAAGGCAAAACACTGCGAATGCTGGAAATCTAAATGTTGAATGTGTTTCTCTGTCACCAGATGCTGCCTGACCTGCTGAGTATTCAGTTTTTTCCTGTTTTTATGCCCCAAGTAAAGAGAGTTAGTGTTACCAACTCCACCCCACCCCACTTTCATATTATTCTGGATGACACTCAATGATATAGGATTCAATACAGCACTTCAAAACTTGCCTCTGTTGCATGACCCTAGTGAGGTTGGGGACAGCATCAAACAAGAAATAAGGGATGTGTGCAATAAAGGTACAGCAGTTATCATGGCTAACTTTAATCTACATATTGATTGGGCTAACCAAACTGGTAGCAATGTGGTGGAGGAGGATTTCCTGGAGTGTATTAGGGATGGTTTTCTAGACCAATATGTCGAGGAACCAACTAGAGAGCTGGCCATCCTAGACTGGGCGACGTGTAATGAGAAGGGACTAATTAGCAATCTTGTTGTGCGAGGCCCCTTGGGGAAGAGTGACCATAATATGGTAGAATTCTTTATTAAGATGGAGAGTGACAGTTAATTTGGAAATTAGGGTGCTGAACTTAAGGGAAAGGTCACTTTGACTGTATGAGGCATGAATTCGCTAGAACAGACTGGCAAAGGATACTTAAAGGGTTGACGGTGGATAAGCAAAGGCAAACATTTAAAGATCACATGGATGAACTTCAGCAATTGTACATCCCTGTCTGGAGTAAAAATAAAACAGGGAAGGTGGCTCAACCATGGCTAACATGGCCCAACCATGGGAGAAATTTAAAATTCAGAGGAAGACTAAGGGTTTAATTAAGAGGGGGAAAATAGAGTACGAAAGGAAGCTTGCAGGGAACATAAAAACTGACTGCAAAAGCTTCTAGAAATATGTGAAGAGAAAAAGATTAGTGAAGATAAACATAGGTCCCTTGCAGTCGGATTCAGGTGAATTTATAATGGGGAACAAAGAAATGGCAGACCAATTAAACAAATACTTTGGTTCTGTCTTCGCGAAGGAAGACACAAATAACCTTCCGAATGTACTAGGGGACAGGTCTAGTGAGAAGGAGGAACTGAAGGATATCCTTATCAGGTGGGAAATTGTGTTAGGGAAATTGATGGGATTGAAGGCCGATAAATCCCCGGGGCCTGATAGTCTGCATCCCAGAGTACTTAAGGAAGTGGCCCTAGAAATAGTGGATGCATTGGTGATCATTTTCCAACAGTCTATCGACTCTGGATCAGTTCCTATGGACTGGAGGGTAGCTAATGTAACACCACTTTTTAAAAAAGGAGGGAGAGAGAGCAAACAGGTAATTATAGACCAGTTAGCCTGACATCAGTAGTGGGGAAAATGTTGGAATCAATCATTAAGGATGAAATAGCAGCGCATTTGGAAAGCAGTGACAGGATTGGACCAAGTCAGCATGGATTTATGAAAGGGAAATCATGCTTGACGAATCTTCTGGAATTTTTTGAGGATGTAACTAGTAGAGTGGACAAGGGAGAACCAGTGGATGTGGTGTATTTGGACTTTCAAAAGGCTTTTGACAAGGTCCCGCACAAGAGATTGGTGTACAAAATCAAAGCGCATGGTATTGGGGGTAATGTACTGACGTGGATAGAGAACTGGTTGGCAGACAGGAAGCAGAGAGTCGGGATAAGCGGGTCCTTTTCAGAATGGCAGGCAGTGACTAGTGGAGTGCCGCAGGGCTCAGTGCTGGGACCTCAGCTCTGTACAATATACATTAACAATTTAGATGAAGGAATTGAGTGTAATATCTCCAGGTTTGCAGATGACACTAAACTAGGTGGCGGTGTGAGCTGCGAGGAGGACGCTAGGAGGCTGCAGGGTGACTTGGACAGATTAGGTGAGTGGGAAAATGCATGGCAGATGCAGTATAATGTGGATAAATGTGAGGTTATCCATTTTGGGGGCAAAAACACGAAGGCAGATTATCTGGATGGCGGCAGATTAGGAAAAGGGAAGGTGCAACAAGACCTGGGTGTCATGGTTCATCAGTCACTGAAAGTGGGCATGCAGGTACAGCAGGTGGTGAAGAAGGCAAATGGTATGTTGGCCTTCATAGCTAGGGGATTTGAGTAAAGGAGCAGTGAGGTCTTACTGCAGTTGTACAGGGCCTTAGTGAGGCCTCACCTGGAATATTGTGTTCAGTTTTGGTCTCCTAATCTGAGGAAGGACGTTCTTGCTATTGAGGGAGTGCAGCGAAGGTTCACCAGACTGATTCCAGGGATGGCTGGGCTGTCATATGAGAAGAGACTGGATCAACTGGGCCTTTATTCACTGGAGTTTTGAAGGATGAGAGGGGATCTCATAGAAACGTATAAGATTCTGACGGGACTGGACAGGTTAGATGCGGGAAGAATGCTCCCGATGTTGGGGAAGTCCAGAACCAGGGGACATAGTCTTAGGATAAGGGGTAGGCCATTTAGGACTGAGATGAGGAGAAACTTCTTCACTTAGAGAGTTGCTAACCTGTGGAATTCCCTGCCGCAGAGAGTTGTTGATGCCAGTTCATTGGATATATTCAAGAGGGAGTTAGATATGGCCCTTATGGCTCAGGGGGTCAAGGGGTATGGAGAGAAAGCAGGAAAGGGGTACTGAGGGAATGATCAGCCATGATCTTATTGAATGGTGCTGCAGGCTCGAAGGGCCTACTCCTGCACCTATTTTCTATGTTTCTATGCCTCAAATTTACAACATAAGATGCTTATAACACACTTCTATAAACTATGGATAAAAGGAGAAGCTGAAAATCATCAACTCAACAGAGTTTGATCGGGTATTTATTGATCAGAGTGGACTGCAATGATGAAAATGGCAGCAGGCAAATCAAGTTTTGGAATATTCGGCGTTGTTTAATAAAGAACATGGAATGAATGGGCTGTGACGATTCTACATAATACATGTTAGAAGCAGTGTATCAGACTCAACCTATATGCGTCACCACCTTTATTACGCAGCATGTACTACAATCGTTACTGTTACAGTAGAAATCAGTGTCTGCGTTTTACAGTCAGATTGGATTCTTTAATTCATCACACTGTAGCCTAACAGGGTCACATAGCACTTGATATCTGTGTTCCACAAGGGTCCTGTTACACAAAGCTTCAGTCTAACTGTATGTGGCGTTGCTATAGCACAAGATCAAAGAAATTATCAACTGAATAAACTAAGCCATTTAGTCAAGATGAAAAACGTAGGATGCCTTTGCTTGCGGCAGCTGTAAGTGCAGCATCCAGCAACAGACAGTGGGGAATTGCTGGCGTGAGCGACAGGCTCCTCCCCCACCCTGCACTGCATAATAGTGGCACATCTGCTCAGCAGCACTCCACAATGCAGCAGGGCTGGGTCATCAGCACACAGCAAAATACAGCAAGACACGCAGCATCTCCAACCCAAATCAAACAGTTGCTTAAACCAAAGATACTGCAATTGTGAAAAGCAAAGCAACAAATGAAGGAATGTGAATCTAGCACCACAAACATGACAAGACACACTATTTAAAGGCACGTTTCATTCATCTATGATGCTATTCTCAATTTCAGAGTACCTTATACTTCCCAATCTCTGAAACAATGCTACAATTCCAAAGAAGCACCTACACATTATGCACCTGCATTGCATACTCAAAACGGTTTTGACAATTTTTCCTCAAACATTAGAATCTAAACAACAAATGCTCTGGTAACCCAATGTTCACTGGGCTGGGCAGATACTGCTGGGGTGTCTCAAAGTGGCATTATTAAAAATGTCACTAAAGACTGCTCACCACTACTTTCGGAATGACCACTTAACCCGTTTAAGATGATCTTGCTCTCTAGAATATACACGTTACACAATTCTGTATATGGCTGTTACTTTTAAAAGCGGATGCATTTAGGGGTTCATCAGGCAAGTATGACAGGTGCCTTTAACATAATGCATGTTGGGGAAAGGCCAATACGAGATGCTGCTAGAACAAGGCAGCTCCATTCACCAAAGACAACAGGACACATCATCAGTTGTACAGACAAGATGGAGTCCGCAGCCACAAAATCACATCAGCAAAGAATTAGGAACAATTTTTTTTAATACTTCCCATTGGAAGACAAGAATTCCAACAAGAAGTTACTCTGAAAATCAAGGTCTAACTACAATAAGACAGACGGAGCATTTCCCATTACATCACTCCTGGCACCATTTCCATTATCCCAGAGGGAATGTAGTGCACAATATACATTTACACACAACATCTGATGCAGTGTCATCTTTATTCAGGGCACAGTGCGAATTTTCAAGGTTTTTATCTTGGAGTGCTACACTAACAGTCAAATAGATCAAGGACTCCTTGCTAATGGAGATGCTAAAGGAATAACTGTATTGCTCTTTTCCTGCTGAAATTCAGAATTTAGTTTCTACATATCCAGCATAAGGACTTCACCAGCAGCAGTTAATGTCTACTCTGACAGTACCAAGCCACCACTACACCATCAAGCCACGAGCACCAGGAAACAACACTAGCACCAAGTTATAAATGGGAAAATTAACAGAAACACAAGATTACAAAAACTAAAACAGGGTGTGACAGTAGACTGGCAGTCAAAATAACAAGGCTTTATAGGCATGCAAGTAAAAAGATAGCAAGATAAGGGGTATAATGTTGTACAGGTTGAACTTCCCTTATCTGAACTCCCTTATCCGGAAACATCCCTCGTCTGTAGCCATTCTCGGCCACCGGGTGGCGCATGCAGACAACTCCGACATGAACAAATCGAAGTCCTTCCTCGCTGCCGGCTCCCGCAATCGCTGGCCTGACCCCGCGATCCACCGCACTCTTCCCCCCACCAATCCCCCAATGATCTCTCTGCCGCACTCCCAGCCCCAAGCCAGCCAGCCCATATATCCTTTTGCTCAGCACCTGTACCATCCAATTTAACGTGACCACCCTCACCCGGAAAAATTCATTATCCAGAACAGGTCCCGAGTATTCCAGATAAGGGAGGTTCAACCTGTACTGAGTGAGGGAACAGCAGAGGTGCCCGATATGTTGTGTCCGTTTTACAGAGAATTGTGAAAGCGAGACTGTAGAACGTGAGAAAGAACCCCTACTGGAGATAAATATTCAAAAGTAAATGGTTAAAAATATTAATGGTCCTAAAAGCAGAAAGTCTCCAGGTTCAGATGGTATCCATCCCAGAATACTCACTCCAAAACTCTGCTTTGTCCTGGATGGTACTGAGCTTCGAGTGTTACTGGCATGCAGTATTAGTAGTATTAGGCGGTCCATCGTGTTGAGGATGACTTGCTGCCACACCAAAAAGGGATGAGTTCACAGGTGTTTCAATGAGGGACCTGACATTCCAGGTCGCGAACTACATGTTGAAGGTGAAAGATGCCTGTGCGTGGATTCTTTTAACGTGGGGTGGCCGTTGCACACCTGCCACCACACAGGCTTGACAGTGGCAAGGATTGACCAAGACGACTGGAGACCAGCTCTGCTGCACGAACCTAGTGCGCACACAAGCATGCAGGCAAGTGGGCAGTATGCCATCAAACTTCTGTCTTGTAGATGCTGAAATGGCTTTGGGGAGTCAGATGATGAGTCACTTGCCGCAGAATATCCAGCCTCTGATCTACTCTAGTAGCCACGGTATTTATGTGACTGGACAAGTTGAGTTTCTGGTCAACAGTGACACCCCCAGGATGTTGACATTGGGGGGATTAGGATATGGTAAATCAATGAACCATCTGTAGACTCTATTATAAGGATGAAGGGAAAAGTTTAAAAAAATGTTTCCAGAGGTTATCAGAATATGGAATGCTTTACCACAATCCGGTCATGAGACAGACTACATCATCATTTAAAGCTGAACTGAATAAGTATTTGAAAAAGGAAGATGTAGAGAAATTGGATTAGATAGTGCCAGCTGAAGGGCTAGCACAAGCATAAGCTGAATGGCCTCCTTCGGTCATGTAATTTCTTGTACTGATTTATGAAAATCTAGTGAAACAGCACCAAAAACCAAAGTTGTGCATATTTTCAGGATTAATGGGAATGCAGAGAAGCATGGCTTACAAGGACATCAAAATGTTAAATATAAATGGAAGCTTTGCGTTAAACTCTAATCCACTTTCTTGCAAAGCATCAAAGGTTGAAAGATGTTGTGCAGCTAACACCAGACATGGAGGGGCTTATTGAAAGGCCACTTACATCAGCTAGAATGCTAGACAACACTCCACTTCCAACATACAAAAGGCACTGCTGCAACCTCTGCCATAGCTCAAACCCTATCCTGCATTTCCCTTCGATTCACTGCAATGCACTGACCAATCAAAAATTCAAGGAAACCCAATCCTCTGCTTTCAGGCAGACAGTAGGATGCATTAGCCCAAATGACATGCAATAAAGATATTCGTCGTGAATTGAAAAGGGACACTAGGGCCACAGTGAGAAGCAGGGACGTGTATAGATAAATTTCACGATAACTGGTGACGACATTCCTGTTACCCAGCTGATCGAGTCAATATTACTCGCACATTATTGCACCATGTCATTCTTATGTTACAGAAAACTAGCCAGTTAGCATAATTAGCCCCAACTCCCATCTACGTCCAAGATAACACCATGTACATCCCGAATATATTTTTGATGGCACATAGCCAGGACAATACGGTAACCCCCACTCCTCCTGGAGCATAAATCTCTCCATGCCCACATGGTTCAGAGGGCATCTATATTGGGGCAATAGCCCCCACTCATTACACAATCACTGCTGCCCCAATCATTCAGGGAATGCACTGTTGAGTATCAATATTAGTCCCTCAATTCCTAAAGAGTACTAAGCCCCACCCCACAGCAGACATGAAGCCCCTTCCCCAGGTCTCATCCCCACCTCCCCCGTCCCGTCTCGCTCTCTCTTTCTCCTCCCCCCCCCCCCGGGTCCCCGCTCTCCTCTAACCACCCCTCCCCCTCTTCACCCCCCCTCCCCGTCTCCCTCTCTTCACTCCCCCGTCTCCCTCTCTTCACAACCCCCCTCCCCGTCTCCCTCTCTTCACACCCCCCCCCGTCTCCCTCTCTTCACTCCCCCCCACCTCCCGTCTCCCTCTCTTCACTCCCCCCCCCCTCCCGTCTCCCTCTCTTCACTCCCCCCCCCTCCCGTCTCCCTCTCTTCACTCCCCCCCCCCGTCTCCCTCTCTTCACTACCCCCCCCTCCCGTCTCCCTCTCTTCACCCCCCCCCCTCCCGTCTCCCTCTCTTCACTCCCCCCCCCCCGTCTCCCTCTCTTCACTCCCCCCCCCTCCCGTCTCCCTCTCTTCACCCCCCCCCCTCCCCGTCTCCCTCTCTTCACTCCCCCCCTCCCCGTCTCCCTCTCTTCACTCCCCCCCCCTCCCCGTCTCCCTCTTCACTCCCCCCCCCTCCCCGTCTCCCTCCTCTTCACTCCCTCCCCCCCTCTCTTCACTCCCTCCCCCCACTCCCTCTCCTCCCCCCCCTCCCTCTTCACTCCCTCCCCCTCTTCACTCCCTCCCCCCCTCCCTCTCTTCACTCCCTCCCCCCCTCCCTCTCTTCACTCCCTCCCTTCACTCCCTCCCCTCCCTCTCTTCACTCCCTCCCCTCCCTCTCTTCACTCCCTCCCCCCTCCCGTCTCCCTCTCTTCACTCCCCCCCCCCCCGTCTCCCTCTCTTCACTCGCCCCCCCCTCCCGTCTCCCTCTCTTCACTCCCCCCCCTCCCGTCTCCCTCTCTTCACCCCCCCCCCTCCCGTCTCCCTCTCTTCACTCCCCCCCTCCCCGTCTCCCTCTCTTCACTCCCCCCCCCCCTCCCCGTCTCCCTCCTCTTCACTCCCTCCCCCCCTCTCTTCACTCCCTCCCCCCACTCCCTCTCCTCCCCCCCCTCCCTCTTCACTCCCTCCCCCCTCCCTCTCTTCACTCCCTCCCCCCTCCCTCTCTTCACTCCCTCCCCCTTCACTCCCTCCCCCCTCCCTCCCCCCTCCCTCTCTTCACTCCCTCCCCCCTCCCTCTCTTCACTCCCTCCCCCCCTCCCTCTCTTCACTCCCTCCCCTCCCTCTCTTCACTCCCTCCCCCCTCCCTCTCTTCACTCCCTCCCCCCCTCCCTCTCTTCACTCCCTCCCCCCTCCCTCTCTTCACTCCCTCCCCCCTCCCTCTCTTCACTCCCTCCCCCCCTCCCTCTCTTCACTCCCTCCCCTCCCTCCCTTCACTCCCTCCCCTCCCCCCTCCCTTCACTCCCTCCCCCCCTCCCTCTCTTCACTCCCTCCCCTCCCTCTCTTCACTCCCTCCCCCCCTCTCTTCACTCCCTCCCCCCCCTCTCTTCACTCCCTCCCCCCACTCCCTCTCCTCCCCCCTCCCTCCCTCCCCTCCCCCCCTCCCTCTCTTCACTCCCTCCCCCCCCCCCTCCCTCTCTTCACTCCCTCCCCCCCCCCTCCCTCCCTTCTCTCCCTCCCCCCCTTCTCTTCCCCCCTCCCTCCCCTCCCCCCAGTCCCCCGGACCCACCTTGATCTCCTTCACGTCCTGTTTGCCGCCCTCCGGGTACCACTGAACGCGGACGTAGCCCTTCTTGAGAGGCCGCTCGCGGCCCGCTCCCTCCTCCTCCGTGTCCGAGCTCTCGCCGCTGCTCACCTCGCCGTGAATCAGGCCGACGATGCCGTGCCGCAGGACCCCCCTGTAGGTGCCCGACACCAGGTCATCGACAAACAGCAGCCGCTGGCTGCCCGGGGCCGGGGATTGCGTGGGGGATGGCGGGGTGACGGGCCCCGGGCCCTCGGTCGCCGGTGAGGCGGGCCCCGGGCCCTCGGTCGCCGGTGAGGCGGGCCCCGGGCCCTCGGTCGCCAGTGAGGCGGGCCCCGGGCCCTCGGTCGCCAGCCTGCTGCCCGCCTCTCGCTCCGTGTCCGCCTCCATCGCCGCAGCTCCGAGAAACGGCGCCGCTCGGCCCGTGACGTGTTGACGTAGGCGCATAGTGACATCACACAACGTGCACCCAGCCTGTGCCGTGGACCAATCAGAACATCCACAGGTGACACGACGGGAACTCACCTTCTGATTGGCTGTTTCCCGGCGCTAGGACAGTAATAGGAGGCGGGGCCTCGCCACTGCAAGCCCCGCCCTTCTCCACAAACCCCGCCCCTTCGCCACTGCTCGGAACAACAACACTGTGCATTTATATAGCGCCTTTAATGTAGTGAACTGTTCCAAGGCGTTTCCCAGGAGCCACAGAAGGAGAAATCAGGACCGCTGACCGAAAGCTTGATGACAGAGGTGGATTTTATTGGGAAAGAGACGGAGAGTTTAGGGAGGGAGTTCCAGAGCTTGGGGCCCAGGTGGCTGAAGGCAGCTCAGGGATGCTCAGGAAGGCAGAATTGGAGGAGCGCAGATATCTCGGGGAGTTGTGGGGCTGGAGGAGAGGTAGAGATAGGGAGGGGGCGAGAGGCCATGGAGGGATTGAAAACAAGGATGAGAATTTTGAAATTGAGGCGTTGCTTAACTGGGAGCCAATGTAGGTCAGCGGGCACAGGGGGTGATGGGTTAGGTCTCGGGCTGCCAAGTTTTGGATGAGCTGAAGTTTACGGAGGGTAGATTTATCCCAACCAATAAGTGTTTATGCTCCATTCGAACCTCCATTTTTCCCATCATAGGAACAGAAGAAGTCCACTCAGCCCCTCGAGTCTGACCCTACGTTCAATGAGACCATGGCTGATCTGTACCCTAACTCTATTTACTCGCCTCATCTCTTTGTACCCTTGGCTCGCAAAAATCTATTGATCTCA
This sequence comes from Pristiophorus japonicus, assembly GCF_044704955.1. Lineage (NCBI taxonomy): Eukaryota > Metazoa > Chordata > Chondrichthyes > Pristiophoridae > Pristiophorus > Pristiophorus japonicus. The sequence continues at coordinate 137,802,529 of NC_091992.1, forward strand.
GATTTAAAATTATTAATTGTGCAAGCATCTATTGCTTTTTGTAGAAAAGAATTCCACACTTCTACCACCCTTTGCATGAAAAATGTTTCCTAACTTCTCTCCTGAATGAACTGGGTCTGATTTTAAGGCTATGTCCCCTTGTCCAAGACTTCCCCACCAGCAGAAAAAGTTTCTATCTACCCTATCAATTTTTTCCCAAATCCTAAAAACCTCAATCAAATCACCCTTAACCTTCTAAATTCCATGGACTGCAAAACTAATTTATGCAATCCTGCCTCATAATTTAACCCTTGGAGCCCTGGTAACATTCTGGTAAATCTGCACTGCACTCTTTCCAAGGCCAATATATCATTTCTCAGGTGCACTGCCCAGAACTGTACACAATGCTCCAGATGGGGTCTAACCAGGGCTTGCATCAGGTGGCGAGAGAAACAGCATAAAGGTGTAACCTAGTTCACCTTTTCTTCACCAATCTAACTGCTGCAGACATTTCTGTTGGTGGAGGTGATCACTGTACATTTTTTGTGACGATAAAGTCTCATCTCCACAGGTAGAACATCCTTCATTGTGTCGTGGAGAACTACCACTGTGCTAAGTGAGATAGACTAAGGTCAGATCTAGGAGCGCAAAACATTGTTGAAGTGCTGTGGGCCAGCAGCAGCAGAAGAAATATACTACCACAATCTGTAAGCTCATGGCCCCACATATCCCTCACTCCTCCATCACCATCAAAACTATCCTGCCTCAATGAGAATATAGAAGGACATGCCAGATATATTTTAGAATGAGGTACCAACCCAGTGAAGCTACAGTACAGGGCTAAACACCAAAAACATTGGAGTTTAGACAAAGTAAAGTGGTCCCACAACCAACACATCTGTAGCCCTACCATATCCAGTTGACAACCAGGCAACTAACAGAAGGAAGAGACTCCATGAAGCTCTCCATGCACAACCTTGGAAATACAATATACAAGGCTTAAATGTTTGCAAGTGTCTTCAGTCAAAAATGCTAAGTGGACAATCCTAGCCAGCCTCCTCCTGAGGTCACCACCATCCAGAAAATTAGGTTAATTGAGAAGTGGCTGAATGCAATGGGCACAGCAAAAGCTAAGAGCTCAGACAACATATTGACTATAGTGCTGAAGACCTCTTACTGTCTGCCTCCCTTGTCAAGCTGTTCCAGTGTAGCTATGACACTGGCATTTACCCAGCAACGTGGTAAATCCGAAATCTGCACTGTGACTCCGGGAGGAGCTCCTCGGCCACAGGGAGAAGACGGTTGAGGAGGACTCTAATGACAACTTTCCCAGTGGCTGATAGCAGGGAGGTTGCTCTGTAGTTGCCACAGTCGGACTTGTTCCCTTTTTTAAAGCTGGTCACGATCACTGCATCTCTGAGATCTCCATGCATGCTCTCCTCCCTCCAGATGAGAGAGATGAGGTCATGTATCCACACCAACAGCGCCTCTCCGCCATACGTTAGTGACGCAGCAAGGATTCCAGCCGCTCCCGTAGCCTTGTTGTTCTTGAGCTGTCTTATGGCTTTTCCTACCTCATGAGGCCTTGGGGTTTCACTGAGGTGGTGGCGGGTCGCATGCTGCGGGATGGAGTCGAGAACACTTGAGTCAAAGGCAGAGTCTCGATTGAGGAGATCTTCGAAGTGCTCCTTCCAGCGGGCCCTGACTGCCTCGGTGTCCTTGATGAGTGTTTCCCCATTCTTGGCCAGCAGTGGGGTGGGGCCTTGGGAGTTTGGACCGTAGGTAGCCTTGACTGCAATGAAGAATCCTCGCACATCAAGTCGCTGGAGAAATAACACCAATGATGCCTCCGCAAGATCCTACAAATCCCCTGGGAGGCCAGACGCACCAACATTAGTGTCCTCGACCAGGCCAACATCCCCAGCATTGAAGCACTGACCACACTCGATCAGCTCCGCTGGGCAGGCCAAATTGTCCGCATGCCAGACACGAGACTCTCGAAGCAAGCGATCTACTTGGAACTCCTTCATGGCAATTGAGCCAAAGGTGGACAGAGGAAACGTTACAAGGACACCCTCAAAGCCTCCCTGATAAAGTGCAACAGCCCCACCGATATCTGGTAGTCCCTGGCCAAAGACCGGCCTAAATGGAGGAAGTGCATCCGGGAGGGCGCTAGGCACCTCGAGTCTCATCGCCAAGAGCATGCAGAAATCAAGCGCAAGCAGTGGAAAGAACGTGCGGCAAACCTGTCCCACCCTCCCTTACCCTCAACGACTGTCTGTCCCATCTGTGGCAGAGACTGTGGCTCTCATATTGGACTGCTCAGCCACCTAAGGACTCATTCTAAGAGTGGAAGCAAGTCTTTCTCTATTCCGAAGGACTGCCTATGATGAGGGTATGTCCAGGAATATCCTATTCACAAAAAGCGAGATAAATCCAACACAGCCAGTTATTTCATAGAAACATAGAAATTTACAGCGCAGAAGGAGGCCATTCCGGCCCATCGTGTCTGCGCCGGCCGACAAAGAGCCCTTGGTTAGCAGCCCTAAAGGTTACATATAAACCTATGAACAATGATGGAAAGGCAAAGAGCACCCAGCCCAAACAATCCACCTCACCACACCCCTTATACTGAAACATTCTACACTCCACCCCAACCGGAGCCATGTGATCTCCTGGGAGAGGCAAAAACTAGATAAAAACCCAGGCCAATTTAGGGAGAAAAAATCTGGGAAAATTCCTCTCCGACCCATCCAGGTGATCGAAACTAGTCCAGGAGATCACCCTGGCCGTATTCTATTCCCTGCAGTACTTACCATTATATCTGCTCCATCCAACAAAACATCCTATCCAATGTTCCCTGTAATTTTGTTTTAGTGCATGGCTGCGCAGCTCATTCCATTTTTCAAGCATGGCCAGTTATTTCTATTGTAAAGCCAGTGAAGGGCTCGTGCAGGACCTCCAGACCTTAGCGGGAACACTGGTCCTATCAGCCGCTTCCCAATCATCAGTTAAGTGATGGAAGCAGCCATCAAGTGACACCTACTCGACTTACCATAACTTGCTCAAAAATGCTCAATGCCAGAATCACTCAGCTCCAGACATAATCACAGCCTTGATTCAGAAATGGATTCAAGAACTGAATGCCACAGGTGAGGAGACAGTAGATGCCCTCAACTTCAAGGCAACATTTAACCAAGCAAGATCCAAGAGGCAATGGTAAAACTGAGGTCAATGGGGTCCAGAGGAAAGCCTTGTAATGGCTGAAGGCATACCTGATGCAAACTAATAGACACCATAAAGACATAAGGGAAAAATTGAGGGTAAGGAAAGTGGCATACACTAAGTACATGGACAGCAGAGGAGAACATGACAAGGGAGAATACGAAGAGACTAGGAGAGAAGTCAAAAAAAAATTAGGAAGGCAAAGAGGAACTATGAAATTAAATTATCAAGGAACATAAAACAAAATAGCAAAATATTTTATAGGCACATAAATAAAAAAAAAAGGTCGGGTTGGGAATAGGGCCACTAAGGGACAGTCAGGATACAATCACAGGCAGCGACAGCGAAATTGCAGAAATATTAAATAATTATTTTGCTTCAGTATTTACCAGGAAGACGGATCAGGTGGACATGACATCGGAAGATGAGATTATAAATGATATAACTGTATTTAAAATAAAATAAAAAGAGGAGAACTATTAAATAACCTAATCAAACTCAAAGAGGATAAAACCCCTGGTCCGGACGGATTGCATCCGCACATTTTAAAAGAATCTAGGGAAGAGATACTACAGATATTTAATAATTTGTTAGTAAAAGGTGTAGTGCCAGAGGACTGGCAGATAGCTAACGTAATACCTATATTTAAGAAGGGAGATAGAACATGTCCAGGGAACTGTAGACCAGTCAGCTTAACATCGGTGGTAGGAAAAATAATGGAATCCCTACTAAAGGAGAAAATAGAAAAATATCTAGAAATCAAAAATATAATAATGAATAGTCAACATGGATTTCAAAAGGAAAAGTCTTGCTTGACCAACCTCATTGAATTTTTTGAAGAGGTAACAGTGAGAGAATAGACAAGGGTAATGTAATTGATGTAATATATCTAGATTTCTAAAAGATCTTCAATAAGGTAAAACATAATAGAGTAATGAATAAGGTCAGAGAATGTGGAGTGAGGGAAGAAGTAGCAGAATGGCTAACGAGCTGGCTGCAAGACAGAAAGCAGAGAGTAGGGGCAAAGGGTAGCTATTCAGAGTGAAGAAGGTGAGAAGTGGGGTCCCACAAGGATCTGTGCTAGGACCACTGTTCACGATCTATATTAACGATTTAGACATTGGAATCAAAAACACAATTTCTAAATTTGCTGATGACATCAAATTGGGGGGATAGTCAACACTGAGAAGGACTGCAACAAATTACAAGACAACATTAATAAACCTACAGAATGAGCATATAATTGGCAAATGAATTTCAACATCAATAAGTGTGAGGTGTTACATTTTAGTAAGGAAAATAAGGAGGTTGCATATTACTTGGAATATAAGAATCTAAATTGGGTAGAGGTTAAAAGGGATCTGGGGGTACAAGTACACAAATCACTGAAAGTTGCGACGCAGGTCAATAAGGCCATACAAAAGCACACCAAGCACTAGCGTTTATTTCTAGAGGGATAGAATTGAAAAATAAAGAAGTTATGCTTAACTTGTATTGAATATCATATTGGGATTTTCTAAGTGCCCTGTTACCAGATCCTTAATTAAAATTCCAACATTTTCCCTACTACTTATGTCAGGCTAACTGGTCTATCACCCTCCTTTCTTGAACAACATGGTTTCATTTGCTCACGTCCAATTCATAGGGACCATTCTAGAATTTGGAATTCTGGAAAATCAAAACCAACAAATCCACTATCTCCGTGGCCGCCTCTTAAAACCCTAGGGTGGAGGCCATCAGATCCAGGGGATTTGTTAGCTTTTGATCCCATTAATTTCTCCAGTACTTTTTCTTTACTAATATTAATTATTTGAAGTTCCTCACTCTCATTAGACCCTTCATTCCCCTCAAATTCCGGTATGTCTTTGGGTCTTCTACTGTGAAGACAGATACAAAATATTTGTTTAAGGTCTCTGCCATTTCTTTATTTCTCATTATACTTTCTCCTGTCTCAGCCTCTAAAGGACCCACATTTACTGTAGCTAATCTGTTCCATATTACATACTTGTAAAAGCTCTTACAATTTGTTTTAATATTTTTCGCTAGTTTACTCTTGTATTCTATTTTCTCCCTCTTTATCAATTTCTTGGTCATATTTTGTTGATTTTTATAATTCACAATCCTCAGGCTTACTGCTCTTTTTGGCAACATTATACATCCTTAACTTCTCTACTTAGTCATGCAATGGAGTTTTTATTCCTTAAGGGAATGTATATTCATTGAGAATTCTGAATGATTTCTTTAAATATTCATCACTGCTTATCTTCTGTCATACCATTTCATCTCATTTCCCAATCCACCTGAGCCAACTTGTCCCTCATAGTTCCATAATTGGCTTTGTTAAATTTAAGACCCTAGTTTCGGACTTAACCACTCCAGTCTCAAACTTAATATGACATTCTATCATATTACGATCACTCCTTCCCAGAGGAGCCTTTATTCTAAGAATGCTAATGAACCCTGTCTCATTACACAACACTAGATCTAAACTAGCTTCTTCCCGACTTGGTTCCTTGACAACTGGGACAACTAGGGCGGGTCAATAAATGCCGTCCTTGCCAGCGATGCCCCCATACTTGGAATTAATATATTAAGAATATGTGTGACATTATGTAGTATTAATTTTCCCATTCTGGAGATGTGGGCGTCACTGGGAAGGCCAGCCTTTATTGACCACCCTAGTTGACCCTGGAGAGGTGGTGGGCCGCCTCTTGAACCGCTGGCCGCGGGATTGATACACAGAATGGCCAAGTGGGTGTGGGACTGGAGTCACCTATGTCCTAGACGGGGTAAGGCGGCAGGCTCCCTTCCCTAAAGGACATCAGTGAACCAGCTGGGTTTTTGCCGCACATTGCTTGAAACTCTTTTCTAAGGTGTTGTACAGAGTGTGTGCTGTCTGTCTGGAGCCGGGTAATCGATGTTTCTGGCCCGGTCTCACCAGCGCCTCTGACGCACTTTGTGTCTCATTTGCTGCCGTTAATCCGGCCGATCCGATCCGATCAAGGTCCGGGAGCCGGGAGCGCTCAGTGCCGGAGCCGCCTCGCACATCGCAGCGCCGCAGGTAAGGCTGCAAACCCGGGCGGGCAACAGGCGCGTCCTCCGCGTGGACCCGCTGCAGCCGGAGGTTGATCCGCGTCCTGCAGCCGGGACCCGGCCTGAGGGGCTGCCCCCCGCCCCCGACAATACCCAGGGACCGCCCTCCCCCCGGCAATACCCAGGGACCCCCCCCCCCGGCAATACCCAGGGACTGCCGCCCCCCCCCCCCCCCCCCCGGCAATACCCAGGGACTGCCGCCCCCCCCCCCGGCAATACCCAGGGACTGCCACCGCCCCCCCCCGTCAATACCGAGGGACCGCCCCCCCCCCCCCCCGTCAATACCCAGGGACCGCCCCCCCCCCCCCGGCAATACCCAGGGACCGCCCCCCCCCCCCCAGCAATACCCAGGGACCGCCCCCCCCTCGCAGCAATACCCAGGGACCGCCCCCCCCCCCCGCCCCCGACAATACCCAGGGACCGCCCTCCCCCCGGCAATACCCAGGGACCCCCCCCCCCCCGGCAATACCCAGGGACCCCCCCCCCCGACAATACCCAGGGACCGCCCCCCACCCCAGCAATACCCAGGGACCCCCCCCCCCCCCCGACAATACCCAGGGACCCCCCCCCCCCCCGGCAATACCCAGGGACTGCCACCGCCCCCCCCCGTCAATACCGAGGGACCGCCCCCCCCCCCCCCCCGTCAATACCCAGGGACCGCCCCCCCCCCCCCGGCAATACCCAGGGACCGCCCCCCCCCCCCCCAGCAATACCCAGGGACCGCCCCCCCCTCGCAGCAATACCCAGGGACCGCCCCCCCCCGGCAATACCCAGGGACCGCCCCCCCCCGGCAATACCCAGGAACTGCCCCCCCCGGCAATACCCAGGGACCGCCCCCCCCCCCCCGGCAATACCCAGGGACCGCCCCCCCCCCCCCCGGCAATACCCAGGGACCGCCCCCCCCACCCCCCCGGCAATACCCAGGGACTGCTCCCCCCCGCGGAATACCCAGGGACTGCCCCCCCCTCGGCAATGCCCACCCTCCCCCCCCCCCCCCCCTGCAGGGGCTGGGGCAATGCTTGGGGAAAGCAAACCTTCAACATCCTCTATAACTATCCACGCTCACCCTCCCTCCCTCACTCCATTGCTCCATTGCAGGACAGACTGGAGGGGCTGAATGGCCTCCTCCTCTTCCTATTAGTCTGCCATTTGCTGCCCACCTAACCTGCATTGGTGACATGTTTAGGAGTCCGTCTTGTACTTCAGGGGCAGTCATGTTGTGCCACACTGTTTCACAGATCACAGGCCAGTGGAATAGACACACAGAATGTCTGTGTTAACAGCAATGCCATTCCTGATGCCCCTGTACCTGCGACCCCAAACCATCAGCCCTGGCAGACCGAGGCGCCACACACTGCCAGCCAATGAGTTCCGCTGCCTCAGCCCCGAGGACGCCATCAGTGTCTTCGAGATAGAGAGAGAGGGTAAGAGTCTCCAGCTTTGCTCAGGTACCTCAGTCCCTTCAGCCCATCTAGCCCTTCAGCCCATCTAGCCCTCCTAGCCCAGTGTTCCCTTCAGCCCATCTAGCTCCCTAGTCCCAGTGTCCCCTTGGAATCCCATTTGTTGATAAGTACCAGTCTAGTTCCTTTTTAAAACCCATTAAGGTTTTATAATTACATTTATTTATTCATCAAACTCAATAATAATTGCTACTAATTACCCATCTTATTAATACGTATCTATCAAAAGAACACATGCATAGATTATTATAATTATTCATGAACCTCATTCATTCTAATCAACAATTTTGCTCCTAAATAATTACATCTAATTATCTGCCAATAATCATTACAATGTATTCATATCTAAATAAGAATTTCTAATTATTCAGCCATAATAATAATTATACCTAATTATTCATCAACAAAATTATTACACTATTTGTATCTTATAAATCTATTACTCTACAAGTATTTCCATTATTTCATCTGGTCTCATTTCCCATACTGTACTATTTAATAATCATGGAATGCTGACTAACCCAAAGAAGTGTTGATGGAGAAAATAAAGGAACTAAAACAAATGGGTCAGTATCAAATTCTGATATTGTTCAGAGTGACTATTTGTACTTGTTTTTTGTGTGTCCTTTTGCGCATGGGGCCTCGATTCGGTCGTGCATGCGCAGTGCGATGTACGAGGAAGTCAGAAGGGGCGAGAGAGAGAGGGGGAAGAGAGAGAGGACAGAGGGAGAGACTGGGGAGAGAGAGAGAGGGAGAGAGAGAGGGGGGCAGAGAGAGAGAGAGAGAGGAGGAGGAGAGAGAGTGGGGGGAGAGAGAGGGGGCAGACAGAGAGAGACTGGGGAGGGAGAGACTGAGGAGAGAGAGAGAGAGAGAGGGGAAAGAGAGAGAGCGAGAGGGAGGGGTGAGAGAAAGGAGTGGCAGAGGGAGCGTGGGGAGGGACAGGGAGGGGGAGAGAGAAAGAGAGAGAGGGGGGAGAGAGAGGGGGAGAGTGAGAAGGAGGAGAGAGAGAGACAGGGGGAAGAGAGAGAAAGAGAGATGGGAGCGATTGGGGAAGCAGGAGGGGTAAATCGGAGAGGAGAGAGGGAACTCAGGGAAGACGGATCACTACCACAGAAAGTTGTTGAGGCCAATTCACTAAATATATTCAAAAAGGAGTTAGATGTAGTCCTTACTACTAGAGGGATCAAGGGGTATGGCGAGAAAGCAGGAATGGGGTACTGAAGTTGCATGTTCATCCATGAACTCATTGAATGGCGATGCAGACTTGAAGGGCCGAATGACCTACTCCTGCACCTATTTTCTATGTTTCTATGTTTCTATGAATGGCGGCAGATTAGGAAAAGGGGAGGTGCAACGAGACCTGGGTGTTATGGTTCATCAGTCATTGAAAGTTGGCATGCAGGTACAGCAGGCGGTGAAGAGGGCAAATGGCATGTTGGCCTTCATAGCTAGGGGATTTGAGTATAGGAGCAGGGAGGTCTTACTGCAGTTGTACAGGGCCTTGGTGAGGCCTCACCTGAAATATTGTGTTCAGTTTTGGTCTCCTAATCTGAGGAAGGACGTTCTTGCTATTGAGGGAGTGCAGCGAAGGTTCACCAGACTGATTCCAGGGATGGCTGGACTGACATATGAGGAGAGACTGGATCAACAGGGCCTTAATTCACTGGAGTTTAGAAGGATGAGAGGGGATCTCATAGAAACGTATAAGATTTTGACGGGACTGGACAGGTTCGATGCGGGAAGAATGTTCCCGATGTTAGGGAAGTCCAGAACCAGGAGACACAGTCTTAGGATAAGGGGTAGGCCATTTAGGAGATGAGGAGAAACTTCTTCACTCAGAGAGTTGTTAACCTGTTGATGCCAATTCATTGGTTATATTCAAGAGGGAGTTAGATATGGCCCTTATGGCAAAAGGGATCAAGGGGTATGGAGAGAAAGCAGGAAAGGGGTACTGAAGGAATGATCAGCCATGATCTTATTGAATGGTGGTGCAGGCTCGAAGGGCCGAATGGTCTACTCCTGCACCTATTTTCTATGTTTCTATGTTTCCAAGCCCATTTACACCAACGCCCGATTTCTCAGAAAGCTTGGTGTGTGTGTGACAAGGGACATCATTGGAGTGGATTAAATTTGGAAGTCATGACACTCATTATTCACGTCATACCCAATAAACCTATTAACAATCCGTGACCCACACACAATGCCCCATCTATGACGGGGTCGGGGGAGAGGTCAGAAACTTAGGCTGGGATGGGGTCAGGAATTTGGGCTGTGGATGTCAGTAAATTTGGCTGGGGGTGGCAGGGGGGTAGGGGGGAGAGTCAGGAACTTGGGCTGGGATGGGGAGCTTTATCCTGTCTGAGGTCTGAAGTTAGAATAGCTCGAATTACACTGCAAAGTCACTCAGAACTTGGGCTGGGCGGTTCTAATTACACATTCCAAGAAACTTCTGGCTGCGTCTTATCCGCCAAGGGAACCAATTAGCAATCAGGTCATGTGATCATGGCGAGCCAATCAGAGCATTTTCTAGTGCAAATAGCTATATTCATTATTGTTATCCTATTGTCAACACTGCATCCTAATAATCATCTTTATCAATACTGGATACAAGTCATCATCTTTATCAATACTGGCTACTAATAATCATCTTTGTCAATACTGGATACTAATAATCATCATTATCAATACTGGATATTAATCATCATTATCAATACTGGATACTAATAATCATCTTTATCAATACTGGATACAAGTCATCATCTTTATCAATACTGGATACTAATAATCATCATTATCAATACTGGATACTAATAATCATCTTTATCATTACTGGATACAAGTCATCATCTTTATCAATACTGGATACTAATAATCATCTTTATCAATACTGGATACAAGTCATCATCTTTATCAATACTGGATACTAATAATCATCTTTATCAATACTGGATACAAGTCATCATCTTTATCAATACTGGATACTAATAATCATCATTATCAATACTGGATACTAATAATCATCTTTATCATTACTGGATACAAGTCATCATCTTTATCAATACTGGATACTAATAATCATCATTATCAATACGGGATACTAATAATAATCTCTAACAATACTGGATACTAATAATCATCATTATCAATACTGGTTACTAATAATCATCATTATCAATACTGGATACTAATAATCATCTTTATCAATACTGGATACAAGTCATCATCTTTATCAATACTGGATACTAATAATCATCATTATCAATACTGGATACTAATAATCATCTTTATCAATACTGGATACTAATAATAATCTCTATCAATACTGGATACTAATAATCATCTTTATCAATACTGGATACTAATAATAATCTCTATCAATACTGGATACTAATAATCATCATTATCAATATTGGATACTAATAATCATCTCTATCAATACTAGATACTAATAATCATCTTTATCAATACTGGATACGAATAATCATCATTATCAACACTGGATACTAATAATCATCTCTATCAATACTGGATACTAATAATCAATACTGGATACTAATAATCATCTTTATCAATACTGGATACTAATAATCATCATTATCAACACTGGATACTAATAATCATCATTATCAATACTGGATACTAATAATCAATACTGGTTACTAATAATCATCTTTATCAATACTGGATACTAGTAATCACCAAGGGGCACCGACTGAGCATAATCACTAGTCAGTGAGTCGGTAAGTAGTGACACTGACTGAGGATTATCACTGGTCAGTGAGTCAGTAACTCAAAGCCTCCCTGATAAAGTGCGACATCCCCACTGACACCTGGGAGTCCCTGGCCAAAGACTAAGTGTACGAAATGAAGGAAATGCATCCGGGAGGGCGCTGAGCACCTCAAGTCTCATCACCGAGAGCATGCAGAAATCAAGCGTAGGCAGCAGAAAGAGCGTGTGGCAAACCTGTTCCACCCTCCCTTACCCTCAAAGACGATCTGTCCCACCTGTGACAGGGACTGTGGTTCTCGTATTGGACCGTTCAGCCACCTAAGGACTCATTTTAACAGTAGAAGCAAGTCTTCCTGGATTACCAGGGACTGCCTGTGATGATGAGCTTGGGACACAGATTGAGGATTATCACTGGAAGACTGAAGGAACAAGTTAGATTTTTTTGACATAGAAGATTATTAGAACATAAGAAATAGGTTCTTGGCCCCTCGAGCCTGCTCTGCCATTTAATAAGATCATGGCTGATCTGATCATAGACTCAGCTCCACTTCCCTGCCCGCTCCTCATAACCCTTTATTCCCTTATCGCTCAAAAATCTGTCGATCTCTGCCTTAAATTTATTCAGTAGTGCACTGACCTCACATCATCATAGGCAGTCCCTCGGAATCGAGGAAGACTTGCTTTCACTCTAAAAATGAGTTCTTAGGTGACTGAACAGTCCAATACGAGAATTACAGTCTCTGTCACAGGTGGGACAGACAGTCATTGAGGGAAACATAGAAATATAGAAACATAGAAAATAGGAGTAATAATAGGCCATTCGGCCCTTCGAGTCTGCACCACCATTCAATACAATCATGGCTGATCCTCTATCTCAACACCATATTCCCGCTTTTCCCCATACCCCTTGATGCCATTTGTGTCTCGAAATCTATCTATCTCCCTCTTAAATATATTCAGTGACTTGGCCTCCACAGCCTTCTGTGGTAGAGAATTCCACAGGTTCAGCACCCTCTGAGTGAAAACATTTCTCCTCATCTCGGTCCTAAATTACCTACCCCGTATCCTGAGACTGTGACCCCTTGTTCTAGACTTCCCAGCCCGGGGAAACATCCTCTCCGCATCCAGTCTATCCAACCCTGTCAGAATTTTATACATTTCAATGAGATCCCCTCTCATTCTTCTAAACTCCAGTGAATACAGGCCTAATCTCTCCTCATACGACAGTCCTGCCATCCCAGGAATCAGTCTGGTGAACCTTCGCTGCACTCCCTCTATGACAAGTATATCCTTCCTTAGGCAAGGAGACCAAAACTGCACACAATACTCCAGGTGCGGTCTCACCAAGGCCCTGTATAATTGTAGTAAGACATCCTTGCTCCTGTACTCAACTCCTCTTATAATGAAGGTCAATATACCATTTGCCCCGAACTGCTTGCTGCACCGGCGTGTTTGCTTTCAATGATTTCGTACACTTTTCCTCAGGCAACCAAAGGCTGCACTGGCGCACTGGAGGCGGTGTTGAACCTCATCGTCAATGTCTGCCCTTGTTGATAAGAGGCTCCCGAGGTATGGGAAGTGGTCCATGTTGTCCAGTGCCCTGGATCCTGATGACTGGGGTGCAGTGCTGTGTGGCGGGGACAGGCTGGTGGAGGACCTTTGGTGAAGGTGGCTATCAAAGGAAATCAGGGATAGTATTAAAGCCAAGGAAGTGGCATACAAATTGGCCAGAAATAGCAGTGAACCCGGGGACTGGGAGAAATTTAGAACTCAGCAGAGGAGGACAAAGGGTTTGATTAGGGCAGGGAAAATAGAGTACGAGAGGAAGCTTGCAGGGAACATTAAGACGGACTGCAAAAGTTTCTATAGATATGTAAAGAGAAAAGGTTAGCAAAGACAAACATAGGTCCCCTGCAGTCAGAATCAGGGGAAGTCATAACGGGGAGCAAAGAAATGGCAGACCAAACAAGTACTTTGGTTCAGTATTCACTAAGGAGGACACAAACAACCTTCCGGATATAAAAGGGGTCAGAAGGTCTAGTAAGAAGGAGGGACTGAGGGAAATCCTTATTAGTCGGGAAATTGTGTTGGGGAAATTGATGGGATTGAAGGCTGATAAATCCCCAGGGCCTGATGGACTGCATCCCAGAGTACTTAAGGAGGTGGCCTTGGAAATAGCAGATGCATTGACAGTCATTTTCCAACATTCCATTGACTCTGGATCAGTTCCTATGGAGTGGAGGGTAGCCAATGTAACCCCACTTTTTAAAAAAGGAGGGAGAGAGAAAACAGGGAATTATAGACCGAGCAGCCTGACATCGGTAGTGGGTAAAATGATGGAATCAATTATTAAGGATGTCATAACAGCACATTTGGAAAGAGGTGACATGATAGGTCCAAGTCAGCATGGATTCGTGAAAGGGAAATCATGCTTGACAAATCTTCTGGCATTTTTTGAGGATGTTTCCAGTAGAGTGGACAAGGGAGAACCAGTTGATGTGGTATATTTGGACTTTCAGAAGGCTTTCGACAAGGTCCCACACAAGAGATTAATGTGCAAAGTTAAAGCACATGGGATTGAGGGTAGTGTGCTGACATGGATTGAGAACTGGTTGGCAGACAGGAAGCAAAGAGTAGGAGTAAATGGGTACTTTTTAGAATGGCAGCAGTGACTAGTGGGGTACCGCAAGGTTCTGTGCTGGGGCTCCAGCTGTTTACATTGTACATTAATGATTTAGACGAGGGGATTAAATGTAGTATCTTCAAATTTGCGGATGACACTAAGTTGGGTGGTAGTGTGAGCTGCGAGGAGGATGCTATGAGGCTGCAGAGTGACTTGGATAGGTTAGGTGAGTGGGCAAATGCATGGCAGATGAAGTATAATGTGGATAAATGTGAGGTTATCCACTTTGGTGGTAAAAACAGAGAGACAGACTATTATCTGAATGGTGACAGATTAGGAAAAGGGGAGGTGCAACGAGACCTGGGTGTCATGGTACATCAGTCATTGAAGGTTGGCATGCAGGTACAGCAGGCAGTTAAGAAAGCAAATGGCATGTTGGCCTTCATAGCAAGGGGATTTGAGTACAGGTTCAGGGAGGTCTTACTACAGTTGTACAGGGCCTTGGTGAGGCCACACCTGGAGTATTGTGTGCAGTTTTGGTCTCCTAACTTGAGGAAGGACATTCTTGCTATTGAGGGAGTGCAGCGAAGGTTCACCAGAATGATTCCCAGGATGGCGGGACTGACATATCAAGAAAGACTGGATCAACTGGGCTTGTATTCACTGGAGTTCAGAAGAATGAGAGGGGATCTGATAGAAACGTTTAAAATTCTGACGGGTTTAGACAGGGTAGATGCAGGAAGAATGTTCCCAATGTTGGGGAAGTCCAGAACCAGGGGTCACAGTCTAAGGATAAGTGGTAAGCCATTTAGGACCGAGATGAGGCGAAACTTCTTCACCCAGAGAGTGGTGAACCTGTGGAATTCTCTACCACAGAAAGTTGTTGAGGCCAATTCACTAAATATATTCAAAAAGGAATTAGATGTAGGATCAAGGGTTATGGCGAGAAAGCAGGAATGGGGTACTGAAGTTGTATGTTCAGCCATGAACTCATTGAATGGCGGTGCAGGCTCGAAGGGCCAAATGGCCTACTCCTGCACCTATTTTCTATGTTTCTATGTTTCTAAGATGTTGACTATGACTTGGAGTTCGGCTTCTGAATGTGCGAAGACGCAAGTGTCGTCCGCGTACTGTAGTTTCACGACTGTCCCCACACACACACACACACACCGGTAGTGCACTGTCCCCCCACACTTACACACACACAAACACACACACCAGTAGTGCACTGTTCCCACACACACACACACACCAGTAGTGCACTGTTCCCACACATACACATACCAGTAGTGCACTGTCCACAAACACACACACACAGACACACACTTTTCTACTGCTGTGTGTGTGTGGACAGTGCAATACTGCTGTGTTTCTCATTCTTTCTCTGAGCCTGGGCCCAGAAGAGGCGAGGGCCCAGGGGCAGCACGGGCCAGCCCACACTGCGATATGTGCGCAATAGGTCCATTCAGCAGAGCAGGTCTATAATCATCCTGGTTAATCCTTGCCACTGGATAAAGGCCTAGCTCTGTCAAGCCCGTGTGGTGGCTGATGTGCAATGGTCACCACACGTTAAAAAAATTCATGCACTGGCATCTTCCACTCCCTCAACTGGAGTTCAGAACTGGAACATCGGGTCCATCATTGAAACATCTGTGAACTCATGTGGAAGCAAGTCATCCTCGTTCGGTGTGATGATGAAATATATTCAATGACCCAGCCCCCACAGATCTCTGGGGCAGAGAATTCCACAGATTTACAACCCTCTGAGAGAAGAAATTCCTCCTCATCTCAGTTTTAAATGGGTGGCCTCTTATTCTGAGACTATGACCCTTAGTTTTAGTTTCCCCTTTGAATGGAAATATCCTCTCTGCATTCCCTTGTCGAGCCCCCTCATTATCTTACATGTCTCAATAAGATCACCTCTCATTCTTCTGAATTCCAATGTGTATCGGCCCAACCTGCTCAACCTCTCTTCATAAGTCAACCCCCTCATCTCCAGAATCAACCAAGTGAACCTTCTCTGAACAGCCTCCAAGGCAAGTATATCCTTCCTTAAATACGGAGACCAAAACTGTACCCTGTACTCCAGGTGTGGCCTCACCAATACCCTGTACAGTTAAAGCAGGACTTCACTGCTTTTATACTCTATCCCCCTCCATGAGGCAGAAACTATTACCTCATTTAATATGGAATTGGACAAGGAGAGCCAGTTAATTAAGTCGGCTGTTTGCTGAGTAGCGGCTGGGTGTGTTGTGCTAAGGTTTAGAGTTTAGTTCTACTCGATAGTTGCGAGTGTAACTAGAGGGATGGCAGGGCAGCTCAGTCCCGTGGATTGTACATCCTGCAGCATGTGGGAAGTCTCGGATGCTTCGCGCAGCCGGGATGACCCTGTGTGCAGGAGGTGTCTCGAGCTGTACCAACTCGAGCTCCGTGTTTTGGAGCTTGAGCGACATCTGGGGTCATTTCGGTGCATCCATGAGACTGAGAGCAACATGGATAGCACGTTTCTAGAGGTGGTCACCCTGCAGCTTAAGAGTGTGCAGGTAGAGAGGGAGTGGGTGACTGCCAGACAGAGGAAGAGGACTAGGCAGGTAGTGCAGGAATCCCCTGAGTCCAGCCAGAGCCAAATCCACAGCACCATGGGTGGCTCAGCTTCACAGGGGGGGAGGAAAAAGAATGGAAGAGCTATAGTGGTAGGAGATTCGATAGTCAGGGGAGCAGACAGGTGTTTCTGCGGCCGCAGACGTGACTCCAGGATGGTATGTTGCCTCCCTGGTGCCAGGGTCAAGGATGTCACTGAGCAGCTGCAGGGCATTCTGGGGGGAGAGGGTGAACAGCCAGAGGTCGTGGTCCATATCGGGACCAATGACATGGGTAGGAAGAGAGATGAGGTCCTGCAGGAGTTTAGGGAGCTAGGAGAGAGATTAAAAAGCAGGACCTCAAAGGTAGTAATCTCCGGATTACTCCCAGTACCACGAGCTAGTGAGTACAGAAATAGGAAGATAGAGCAGCTGAATACGTGGCTGGAGAGATGGTGCAGGCGGGAGGGCTTTAGTTTTCTGAGGCATTGGGACCGTTTCTGGGGGAGGTGGGACCTGTACAAGCCGGATGGGTTGCACCTCAACAGGGCCGGGACCAATATCCTCATGGGGGGAGGTTTGCTAGTGTTGTTGGGGAGGGTTTAAACTAGCTTAGCAGGGGGATGGGAACCTGAAAATAGATTCAGTAGGGAGGGGAATAAAGCTGGAATTAGAAAGCAATAAAGAAAGTGAATTTGAAGGACAGAGGAAACAAGCAAGAAGAAAGGGTAAAAAAACAAACTTAAAGGCACTTTGTCTAAATGCACGTATCATTTGTAACAAAATAGATGAGTTGACGGCACAAATTGTGACAAATGGGTATTATCTGATAGCCATTACAGAGACGTGATTGCAAGGTGACCAGGGCTGGGAATTAAATATTCAGGGGTACTTGACAATCCGGAAGGACAGACAGAAAGCAAAAGAAGGTGGGGTAGCTCTATTGATAAAGGATGGAATCACTGCAATAGTGAGAAACGATATTGGCTCAAATGAAACAGTTTGGGTAGAGATAAGGAACAATAAGGAGAAAAGTCAGTGGGTCGATGTAATCTATAGGCCTCCTAACAGTAGCAACTCTGTTGGTCGGAGCATAAACCAGGAAATAGTGGGGGCTTGTAAAAAGGGAACAGCAATAATCATGGGTGATTTTAACCTCCATATTGATTGGACAAATCAAATTGGTCTGGGTAGCCTTGAGGAAGAGTTCATAGAGTGCGTAAGGGACGGGTTCCTGGAGCAGTATGTAACGGAACCAACCAGGGGGCAGACTATCTTAGATCTGGTCCTGTGTAATGAGACAGGATTAATAAACAATCTCCTAGTAAAGGATCCCCTTGGAATGAGTGATCATAGCATGATTGAATTTGAGGATAAAGTGGACCGGGAAAATAGATTAAAGTGTAGGACAGTTGATGAACAGTGGTGTGTGTACATTTAAGGAGATATTTCACAACTCTCAAGAAAAATATATTCCAGTGAAGAGGAAAGGATCGAAGAGAAAAGATAGCCATCTGTGGCTAACTAAAGAAATAAAGGACGGTATCCAATTAAAAACAAGGGCATACAAAGTGGCCAAAACTAGTGGAAGGACAGAAGACTGGGAAGCTTTTAAAAGCCAACAAAGAACGACTAAAAAATGATTAAGAGAGGGAAGATAGACTATGAAAGTAAACTAGCACAAAATATAAAAACAGATAGCAAAAGTTTTTATAGGTATATAAAAAGTAAAAGAGTGGCTAAAGTAAATGTTGGTCCCTTCGAGGACAAGACCGGGGAATTAGTAATGGAGATGGCAGAAACTCTGAACAAATATTTTGTATCAGTCTTTACGGTAGAGGACACTAACAATATTCCAACAGTGGATAGTCAATGGGCTATAGGGGGAAGGAACTTAACACAATCAAAATCACTAAGGAGGCGGTACTCAGTAAGAAAATGGGACTAAATGCAGATAAATCCCCTGGACCTGATGGCTTGCATCCTAGGGTCTTAAGAGAAGTAACGGCAAGGATTGTGGATGCATTGGTCATAATTTACCAAAATTCCCTGGATTCTGGGAGGTCCCAGCAGATTGGAAACTGCAAATGTAACGCCCCTATTTAAAAAAGGAGGCAGACAAAAAGCAGGAAACTATAGACCAGTTAGCCTAATATCTGTGGTTGGGAAAATGTTGGAGTCCATTATTAAAAAGCAGTAGCAGGACATTTGGAAAAGCAAAATTCGGTCAGGCAGAGTCAGCATGGATTTATGAAGGGGAAGTCATGTTTGACAAATTTGCTGGAGTTCTTCGAGGATGTAACGAACAGAGTGGATAAAGGGGAACCAGTGGATGTGGTGTATTTGGACTTCCAGACGGCATTTAACAAGGTGTCACATAAAAGGTTACTGCACAAGATAAAAGTTCACGGAGTTGGGGATAATATATTAGCATGGAAAGAGGATTGGCTAACTAACAGAAAACAGATTTGGGATAAGTGGTTCATTCTTTGGTTGGCAACCAGTAACTAGTGGGGTGCCACAGGGATCAGTCCTGGGACCCCAACTATTTAGAATCTATATTAACGACGTGTAACGTAGCCAAATTTGCTGACGATACAAAGATGGGAGGAAAAGCAATGTGTGAGGGGGACACAAAGAATCTGCAAAAGGACATAGACAGGCTAAGTGAGTGGGCAATAATTTGGCAGATGCAGTATAATGTTGGAAAGTGTGAGGTCATGCATTTTGGCAGAAAAAAAATCAAAGAGCAAGTTATTATTTAAATGGAGAAAGATTGCAAAATGCAGCAGTACAGCGGGACCTGGGGGTACTTGTGCATGAAACACAAAAGGACAGTATGCAGGTACAGCAAGTCATCAGGGAGGCCAATGGTATCTTGGCTTTTATTGCAAAGGGGATGGAGTATAAAAGCAGGGAAGTCTTGCTACAGCTATACAGGGTATTGGTGAGGCCACACCTGGAATACTGCGTCTAGTTTTGATTTCCATATTTACGAAAGGATAGAAACATAGAAAATACGAGCAGGAGTAGGCCATTCGGCCCTTCGAGCCTGCATCGCCATTCAATAAGATCATGGCTGATCATTCCTTCAGTACCTCTTTCCTGCTTTCTCTCCATACTCCTTGATCCCCTTAACCATAAGGGCCATATCTAACTCCCTCTTGAATATATCCAGTGAACTGGCATCAACAACTCTCTGCGGCAGGGAATTCCACAGGTTAACAACTCTCTAAGTGAAGAAGTTTCTCCTCATCTCAGTCCTAAATGGCTTACCCCTTATCCTAAGACTATGTCCCCTGGTTCTGGACTTCCCCAACATCGGGAACATTCTTCCCGCATCTAACCTGTCCAGTCCCGTCAGAATCTTATATGTTTCTATGAGATCCCCTCTATCCTTCTAAACTCCAGTGAATAAAGGCCCAGTTGATCCAGTCTCTCCTCATATGACAGTCCAGCCATCCCGGGAATCAGTCTGGTGAACCTTCGCTGCACTCCCTCAATAGCAAGAACGTCCTTCCTCAGACTAGGAGAGCAAAACTGAACACAATATTCCAGGTAAGCCCTCACTAAGACCCTGTACAGCTGTATTAAGACCTCCCTGCTTCTATATTCAAATCCCCTAGCTATGAAGGCCAACATACCATTTTCCTTCTTTACCGCCTGCTGTACCTGCATGCCAACTTTCAGTGACTGATGAACCATGACACCCAGATCTCGTTGCATCTCCTCTTTTCCTAGTCTGCCGCCATTCAGATAATATTCTGCCTTCGTGTTTTTGCCCCCAAAATGGATAACCTCACATTTATCCACATTATACTGCATCTGCCATGCATTTTCCCACTCACCTAACCTGTCCAAGTCACCCTGCAGCCTCTTAGCGTCCTCCTCACAGCTCACACCGCCACCCAGTTTAGTGTCATCTGCAAACTTGGAGATATTACACTCTATTCCTTCATCCAAATCGTTAATGTATATTGTAAATAGCTGGGGTCCCAGCACTGAGCCCTGCGGCACTCCATTAGTCACTGCCTGCCATTCTGAAAAGGACCCGTTTATCCCGACTCTCTGCTTCCTGTCTGCCAACCAGTTCTCTATCCACGTCAGTACATTACCCCCAATACCATGTGCTTTGATTTTGCACAACAATCTCTTGTACAGGACCTTGTCAAAAGCTTTTGAAAGTTCAAATACGCCACATCCATTGGTTCTTCCTTGTCCACTCTGCTAGTTATATCCTCAAAAAATTTCAGAAGATTCGTCAAGCATGATTTCCCTTTCATAAATCCATGCTGACTTGGTCCGATCCTGTCACTGTTTTCCAAATGCGCTGCTATTTCATCCCTAATGATTGATTCCAACATTTTCCCCACTACTGATGTCAAGCTAACCGGTCTATAATTACCTGTTTTCTCTCTCCCTCCTTTTTATAAAAAGTGGTGTTACATTAGCTACCCTCCAGTCCATGGGAACTGATCCAGAGTCGATAGACTGTTGGAAAATGACCACCAATGCATCCACTATTTCTAGGGCCACTTCCTTGAGCATTCTGGTATGCAGACTATCAGGCCCTGGGGATTTATCAGCCTTCAATCCCATCAATTTCCCTAACACAATTTCCCACCTAATAAGGATATCCTTCAGTTCCTCCTTCTCACTGGACCCACTGTCCCCTAGTACCTTCGGAAGGTTATTTGTATCTTCCTTCGTGAAGACAGAACCGAAGTATTGGTTCAATTGGTCTGCCATTTCTTTGTTCCCCATTATAAATTCATATGGGAATATACTTGCTTTGGAGGCAGTTCAGAGAAGGTTCACTAGGTTGATTCTGGGGATGAGGGGGTTGACTTATGAGGAAAGGTTGAGTAGGTTGGGCCTCTACTCATTGCAATTCAGAAGAATGAGAGGTGATCTTATCGAAACATATAAGATTATGAGGAGGCTTGACAAAGTGGATGCAGAGAGGATATTTCCACTGATGGGAGAGACTAGAACTAGAGGGCATGATCTTAGAATAAGGGGCCGCCCATTCAAAACTGAGATGAGGAGGAATTTCTTCTCTGAGAGTTGTAAATCTGTGGAATACGCTGCCTCAGAGAGCTGTGAAAGCTGGAACATTGAATAAATTTAAGACAGAAATAGACAGTTTCTTAAATGATAAGGGGATAAGGGGTTATGGGGAGCAGGCAGGGAAGTGGAGCTGAGTCCATGATCAGATCAGCCATGATCTTATTGAATAGCGGAGCAGTCTCAAGGGGCCGTATGGCCTATTCCTGCTCCTATTTCTTATGTTCTTATGTTCTTAAGTGTTTGAAAATAAACATTGTAAAAGGATACTGAGAAAGACCAGGGAAACAGATTAGAGTTGAGTGGTCTAGTTGAAGTCTGACTCAAGTGTGATAGGTTGAGTGTGCTGTCATTTCTCTGATTCCAGGAGTTTAGCATTCTAGTAACACGATGTATTATTATATAACACTGGTCAACATCCCATGGCATTGCACTGGAGTAACGAGAGGGCAGCGAGTCATGACTATAGTACAATTGTTAAGTGAAGTGAAGTTAGAGGTTGATGAATAATTGGATTGGATGAGTCAGATGTGTAAATCTAATTTAGTTCCCATTTTAAAGTGTTTGTCATTAATTTTATATTTCCATTATATAGACAGCTCTGTAAACATGTCACGTTGCACTTACACTTTCCTGCCTGTGGTGGCACTGTATCAATACAAAATAGTACATGAGACTTGACTGAAAAAACATTTAATACAATAAAAAGGAACTAGCTCAGATAAAATGAAAGATAAATTGGCAAATAACACAGATTTTCGGGGTGCAGACTAAACGCATCCCCACAAGTAAAGGGGTGCAGAAAAAGAGGTGGTTCCTTGGATGAGTAGAGAAGTTAAAATTAAAATTAGAATTAAAAAAGAAACATAGGGCAAATCTAGGCTAATAATGCAAAAAAAAATTGAACCGAATATATAGGGGAAGCAATATAGATTAGAAAGGCAAAGAGGAGGTGTGAAGACAGACTGGCACAGACTATCATCATAGGCAGTCCCTCGGGATTGAGGAAGACTTGCTTCCACTCTTAGCACGAGTTCTCAGGTGGCTGTACAGTCCAATACGAGAACCACAGTCACTGTCACAGGTGGGACAGATAGTCGTTGAGGGAAAGGGTGGGCAGGGAGCCTGGTTTGCCGCACACTCCTTCCGCTGCCTGCGCTTGATTTCTGCCTGCTCTCGGCGATGAGACTCGAGGAGCTCAGCGCCCTCTCGAATGTACTTCCTCCACTTAGGGCGGTCTATGGCCAAGGACTCCCAGGTGTCAGTGGGGATGTCGCACTTTATCAGTGTCATGTATTCAACTATCATTGTAACCCATGTATAAGCTGACCTAAGTTGTACACCTTGAGAACATTGACCACAAGGGGGTGAACTTGTGGGAGACACTCCTAACCTGGACTTTCAGGTATAAAAGGGGAAGCTCCACCCACTTTCATCACTTGAGGTCTTGGTAATAAAGGTAACTGGTCACAAAGTGACCTTCTCTCAAGTATGGGCCTCATGTGCATTTATACTGTATAGTAAGGACATATCAATCAGGGAGGCTTTGAGGGTGTCCTTGTAACGTTTCCTCTGCCCGCCTTTAGCTCATTTGCCGTGGATGAGTTCCGAGTAGATCGCTTGCTTTGGGAGTCTCGTGTCTGGCATGCGAACTATGTGGCCTGCCAGATCGAGTGTGGTCAGTGCTTCAATGCTGGGGATGTTGGCCTGGACGAGGACGCTAATGTTTGTGCATCTGTCCTCCCAGGGGATTTGCAGGATCTTGCGGAGACATCGCTGGTAGTATTTCTCCAGCGACTTGAGGTGTCTACTGTACATGGTCCACGTCTCTGAGCCATACAGGAGAGCGGGTATTACTACAGCCCTGTAAACCATGAGCTTGGTGACAGTTTTGAGGGACTGATCTTCAAACACTCTTTTCCTCAGACGGCCGAAGGCTGCACTGGCACGCTGAAGGTGGTGTTGGATCTCATCATCAATGCCTGCCCTTGTTGATAGGGGGCTCCCGAGGTATGGGAAATGGTCCACGGTGTCCAGGGCCACGCCATGGATCTTGATGTTTGGGGAGCAGTGCTGTGCAGCGAGGACAGGCTGGTGTAGGACCTTTGTCTTACTAATGTTTAGCGTAAGGCCCACGCTTTCATACGCCTCGGTAATTATGTCGACTATGTCCTGGAGTTCAGCCTCTGTGTGTGCACAGACGCAGGCGTCGTCCGCGTACTGTAGCTCGACGACAGAGGTTGGGGTGGTCTTGGATCTGGCCTGGAGACGGCGAAGGTTGAACAGCTTCCCACTGGTTCTGTAGTTTAGTTCCACTCCAGCGGGGAGATTGTCAACTGTGAGGTAGAGCATGGCAGCAAGGAAGATTGAGAAGAGGGTTGGGGCGATGATACAGCCCTGTTTGACCCCGGTTCGGATATGAATTGGGTCTGTGATGGATCCGTTGGTAAGGATCACGGGCTGCATGTCGTCGTGGAGCAGGCGGAGTATAGTGATGTACTTTTGGGGGCATCCGAAACGGAGGAGGACGCTCCGTAGACCCTCGCGGTTGACAGTGTCAAAGGCCTTTGTAAGGTCAAAGAAGGCCATGTACAAGGGCTGGCGCTGTTCCCTGCATTTTTCCTGCAGCTGTCACACTGCAAAAATCATAACAGCAACAACTACACTTATACAGCGTCTTTAATGTAGTCAAACGTCCCAAGGTGTTTCACAGGAGTGTGACTCAAACACAATCTGACATTGATCTACAGAAGGTGATATTAGGACAGGTGACCAAAAAGCTTGGTCAAAGAGGTAGGTTTTAAGGATCATCTTAAAGGACGAAATAGAGGCGGAGAGGTTTAGGGAGGGAGTTCCAGAGCTTGGGGCCCAGGCAGCTGAAGGCACGGCCACCGATGGTGGAGTGATGAAAATCGGGGATACTCAAGAGGCCAGAATTGGAGGAGTGCAGATATTTTGGAGGGTTGTAGGGCTAGTGGAGATTACAGAGATAGGGAGGAGCGAGGCCATGGAGGGATTTGTAAACAAGGATGGAAAAAAATAATAGAAATATTAAAAGATTTTAGAAACACAAGGCCACAAATTTCTCGGCCCTTCCAACGCACTCTGCTGTAACTCCAATGAAAAGGCTGTAAAGGAGGCCAGGAAGTGGAGAGACCAAGAGTAAGGGCCATCATAGAAAAACCGAAAAGGAAGGGAAACAAACCAGAGGTTGTTATTCACTGCAGAACCAATATCCTTGCAAAGGGCTGTGGAGGGCTTGCAGAATTTGAGGATTTATACTTTTTGTTCAAGTGCAAAAAGGGTTGCAACCGTAGATGTTACCCCAGAAATGGAGGCTCTTCACCCATCATCTCTGTGCTGGCTCTTTGTAGAATAATAAAATGTATCAAGGAATCGTCCTGCTGTCTGTGCTGGTTTGCCTATCCTAGTGCTCCAACAGTGTCTCCCCAGGGGGAATTGGAGCTTCCGTTGAGGACACATCAGATGGTGTCTGCTTCGAGCAGCTGTGGGCTTTGTGAGCCCGGCAGCAGACGGCAGCCTCTCGGGATGTGCCGAGGCAGTCTGGCCCAGCTGGCTGTGTGGAGTGGGTGACGGTGAGCAGCCATGCTGTCACCCTGAGAGATGACACCAGGTGCCTCCCCTATGGAGCCACTGCCACTTTCCTGGGAATCCAAAAGGCTAATGGAATGTGGGCCTTTATCTCGGGGGAGGAAGTGATGCTCCAGTTGTACAGAGCTTGGGTCAGATCCCCATCTGGAGTCACTGCATCAGTCCTGAGCCCCACCCCCCAGGGAGGATACATCGGCCTCAGAGGGGGAACAGCGCAGGTTCCCAGAATGGTACCGAGGCTAAAAGGGGTAAATTATGAGGACAGGTTTCACAGACTGGGCTTATGTTCCCTCGAGTAGAACATTAAAGGGTGATGTAATCAAGGTGTTTAAAATGTGAAAAGGATTCGATAAGGTAGACAAAAATAAATTATTTCCTCTCGTGGGGCATCCAGAACAAGGGGCACAATCTTAGAATTAATGGCAGGATATTCAGGAGGAAGATCAGGAAGGGTAGTATAAATCTGGAAATCTCTCACCAAAAATGCCGTGGATGCTGAGGGTCAATTGGAGCTTTCAAGACTGAGATCTATAGATTTTTGTTGGAAATGGTTATCGAAGGATGTGAAGTACAGGTCAGGAAACATCTAGTTGAATGATGCAACATGTTTGCGCACAGCAAACTCCCACCCACAGCAATGTGATAATGACCAGATAATCTGTTTTTAGTGATGTTGATTGGGGGATAAATATTGGCTCCAGGACACCAGGGATTAACTCCCCAGCTCATCTTCAAAATAGTGCCGTGGGATCTTTTACGTCCACCTGAGAGGGCAGACGGGGCCTCGGTTTAACATCTCATCCGAAAGACGGCACCTCCGACAGTGCAGCACTCCCTCAGCACTGCACCAGAGTCTCCCTGATAAAGTGCAACATCCCCACTGACACCTGGCAAAGACCACCCTAAGTGGAGGAAGTGCATCCGGGAGGGCATTGAGCACCTCGAGTCTCGTCGCCGAGAGCATGCAGAAACCAAGCGCAGGCTGCGGAAAGAGCGTGCGGCAAACCTGTCCCACCCTCCCCTTCCCTCAACAACTGTCTGTCCCATCTGGGGCAGAGACTGTGGTTCTCATATTGGACTGTTCAGCCACCTAAGAACTCATGTTAAGAGTGGAAGCAAGTCTTCCTCGATTCCAAGGGACTGCCTATAATGATGATGATAATGAGAGTGTCAGCCTAGATTTACATGCTCAAGTTCCTGGAGTGGGACATGAACCCACAACCTTCTGACTCAGAGCGAGTGTGCTATCCACTGAGCCACAGCTGACACTATTGCCTAGTGAGACAAGGTTGAATGGTACTTTCGTGCGATGGTGCCCTGAAGCCGAAGAAGTCAAAGGTGACTCTCACTTCAGTGAAACAGCGTCTGACAGCTTTTCTCTTGCAGTGTCAAGGAGTGCGAACCAATGCCTGAAACTCCCTGATGTGCAGGGTCTTAAAAAAGCAGGTTCAGCTGGGAACCTCTCTTCACAGCTCACCGGTGCAAAGGACATTCTCGCAGGACTGACTGGGCATGTCCACACAGACACAATTGCCCCATGCAAGTCTGGAATTGAAGCTGATTCTCAAGACATCTGTTGCAGCAGTGATTGCTGTCCCTTGGTGCTGCAGGAATCTTTGCCACACTCTCTAGGGTGTTCTGCAGGTCGTGAGAAACTTCTGCAATGTGTTGCATATGTGTGCACTGGACTCTTCCATTTCTCCATCATCTTTACCATATACATGGAAAGCATCTGTCACACAGTGCGCAGGCTCAAGGCTCCTTAATCCCAGTGTCATGTATTCAACTGTCATTGTAACCCATGTATAAACTGACCTAAGTTGTGCACCGTGAGAACACTGACCACTAGGTGGTGAACTTGTGGAAGACACTCCTAACCTGAACCTTCAGGTATAAAAGGGGAAGCTCCACCCACCTTCATCACTTCAGTGCAGGGAAATAAAGGTCACTGGTCACAGAGTGACCTTCTCTCTAGTATGGGGCTCGTGCACATTTGTACTGTATAGTAAGGACATATTATTGATGACGAGAAACTGGGATTTAAACCACGCGAGCATGGCCACTAGCAGCACAGATGAGAGGTACTGTGTTGGTGATGATTGGGACGATTTTATTGAGAGACAACAGCAAAGTTTCGTCACTAAGGAATGGCTGAGACAGGATTCGGCCGACAAACGCAGGGCTCATCTCCTGACGGTTTGTGGAGCCAGGACGTATTTCCTGATGAAGGACTTTCTGTTAAGTCCTGACTCTAATGTACATGAGACACATGCTGAAGTCAAGGTCACTCAGGACCTGCACCTTTAATTCCAGCTCTCCAGTGCTGCACTTGCCTGAGACCTCCCTTTATATACCACAGTGGGATAGGTATGGAGTGTCTCCTGCAAGTGCACCCCTGGTGGTAAGGTATGCTTATTGTTACAGGTCATATCCAGTTACAGTCATGTGTAGCATGTACAGTTATATACAGTAATGTGAGATACATGACATCACCCTCCCCCAAGGTCTTATTGCCTTTATAGATTCAGTCTTTCAGGTGGTCTGCGCTCTCAAGTGGAGCGTATTAGTTGTGGTTCAGTTGTTTGCCTTGGTGCCTGTTTTTCATTTGGTGTGATTGCTGGTATCTCGCCTGGGCTGTCTGTTTCGTTCGGTGTGATTGCTGGTATCTCGTCTGGGCTGTCTGTTGAGACTGCCCTTTCCTCAGGTTGTTCCACCTGTCTGTCCACCAGGTGTGGTGTGAGTTCCACATTGTGATCTGCCTCTGGTTCTTCAGTGTTATCAGTGAATCTACTTTTTACTTGGTCTACATGCCTCCGGCAGGTTTGGCCATTGTCCATTTGTACAACCAGTAGCCTATTTCCCTCTTTGTCTGTTACTGTCCCTGCAAGCCGTTTGGGACCCCTGCCATAGTTTAGCACAAACACTTTGTCCCCTATCTCATTCCATCTCCCCCTCGAATTTCGGTCATGGTACTCAGTTAGCTTTTGATGCTTAGCCTCAACAATTTCATGCATGTGTGGGAGGATTAACGAGAGCCTGGTCTTTAAGGTTCATTTCATCAATAGTTGCGCAGGGGAACCCCAGTCTACGAATGCGGACGAGATCTGTATGCCAGCAGCAGTCGCTACAGGCGGCTCTGCAGCGTGGGACCTTGGATTCTGAGCATGCCTTGTTTAATGATCTGCACTGCTCGCTCCGCCTGGCCATTGGAGGCCAGCTTGAAACGTGCCATCTTAACGTGATTTATACCGTGGTCAACTATAAAATCATGAAATTCTGCGCTGGTGAAGCACGGACCATTATCACTGACCAATGTGTCAGGAATGCTGTGCGTTGCAAACATGGTTCTAAGGCTCTCCACAGTGGTGGAGGTGGTGCTCGAGTTTAAAATGGTGCACTCGATCCACTTTGAAAATGCATCAACGATTACGAGGAACATTTTGCCCATGAATGGGCCCGTATAGTCTATATGCACCCGCGACCACGGTTTGGTGGGCCAGGGCCAGGGCCAGGGGCTTAGGGGAGCCTCCCTGGAGCATTACTGAGTTGGTTACAAATGGTGCACCGATGGATGCAGAGCTCCAAGTCCGCATCAATACCAAGCTACCAGACATGAGATCTGGCTATGGCCTTCATAAGGACGATCCCCGGATGCTCGCGATGGAGCTCCCGGACAAACGCCTCCCTGCCTCGTAAGGGTATAACTACTCAGCTGCCTCACATCAGGCAGTCTGCTTGTAGTGAGAGTTCATGCATGCGCCTATGGAAGGGTTTGACCTCCTTGGGGCAGGTATCGCGAGCCTCCGCCCAGTCACCGGTTAAAACGCATCTTTTAACTAGAGATAACGTGGGGTCGCTGCTGGTCCAGCCTCTGATTTGGCGAGCTGTCATGGGCGAACCTATGGATTCAAAGGCATTGATTGCCATGACCATCTCACAGTCCTGTTCATTGGACCCTTCTGTGGTCGCCAGGGGCAACCTGCTAAGCGCGTCGGCACAGTTGTCTGTGCCTGGTCTGTGCCTTATCGTGTAGTCGTAAGCCGCCAGCATGAGTGCTCCCCGCTGAATGTGCGCCGAGGCGTTGGCGTTGATTGCCTTGCACTCGGATAGTAGGCACGTGAGGGGTTTGTTGTCCGTTTCTAACGCGAACTTGGCCCCAAAAAGGTATTGGTGCATCTTTTTGACACTGTACACGCACACGAGCGCCTCCTTCTCAACCATATCGTACCCGCGCTCCGCCCGCGAAAGTGACCTGGAGGCATAAGCAACGGGCTGCAATTTACCCGCATCATTGACGTGCTGTAAAACGCACCTGACCCCGTACGCTGACGCATCACACGTAAGGACTAACTTTTTACCTGGGTCAAAAAAGGCTAAAACACTCTTGGAACATATCTTGGAACAAAACCAATCGCACCCCTTTCTGAGTAGCACGTGGAGAGGCTCCAGCAGCGTGCTCAAGTTCTGCATAAAGTTCCCAAAGTAATTGAGTAGCCTGAGAAAGGCGCGCAGTTCCGAGATATTCTGGGGCCTGGGTGCCAGGCGAATCGCTTTGGTTTTGGATTTGGTTGGGCGGATTCCATCAGCAGCAATCCTTCTGCCCAAAAATTCAGCCTCAGGCGCGAGAAACAGACACTTGGATTTCTTAACTCTTAGGCCTACCCGATCCAATCGACTTAGTACTTCCTCAACATTGCGGAGATCAGAGTTGGTGTCCCTGCCCGTGATGTGTATGTCATCTTGAAACACAACCGTCCCCGGGATGGACTTGAGCAGGCTTTCCATGTTGCGCTGGAATATAGCAGCTGCCGACCTGATGCCGAATGGGCATCGATTGTACACAAAAAGGCCTCGATGTGTGTTGACGGTGGTGAGTAGCTAAGACTCTTCGGTCAGTTCTTGCGTCATATACGCAGATAAACATAACAACTTAAGAATTAGGAACAGGAGTAGGCCATCTAGCCCCTCGAGCCTGCTCCGCCATTCAATAAGATCATGGCTGATCTGGCCGTGGACTCAACTCCACTTACCCGCCCTCTCCCCGTAACCCTTAATTCCCTTATTGGTTAAAAATCTATCTATCTGTGACTTGAATACAATGAGCTAGCCTCAACTGCTTCCTTGGGCAGAGAATTCCACAGATTCACAACCCTCTGGGAGAAGAAATTCCTTCTCAACTCGGTTTTAAATTGGCTCCCCCGTATTTTGAGGCTGTGCCCCCTAGTTCTAGTCTCCCCGACCAGTGGAAACAACATCTCTGCCTCTATCTTGTCTATCCCTTTCATGATTTTAAATGTTTCTATAAGATCACCCCTCATCCTTCTGAACTCCAACGAGTAAAGACCCAATCTACTCAATCTATCATCATAAGGTAACCCCCTCATCTCCGGAATCAGCCTAGTGAATCGTCTCTGTACCCCCTCCAAAGCCAGTACATCCTTCCTTAAGTAAGGTGACCAAAACTGCACGCAGTACTCCAGGTGCAGCCTTACCAATACCCTATACAGTTGCAGCAGGACCTCCCTGCTTTTGTACTCCATCCCTCTTGCAATGAAGGCCAACATTCCATTCGCCTTCCTGATTACCTGCTGCACCTGCAAACTAACTTTTTGGGAAGAGTTTCATGCACAAGGACCCCCAGGTCCCTCTGCACCACAGCATGTTGTAATTCCTCCCCATTCAAATAATAGTCCCTTTTACTGTTTTTTTTCCCAAGGTGGATGACCTCACACTTCCGACATTGTATTCCATCTGCCAAACCTTCGCCCATTCGCTTAACCTATCTAAATCTCTCTGCAGCCTCTCTGTGTCCTCTACACAACCCGCTTTCCCACTAATCTTAGTGTCATCTGCAAATTTTGTTACACTACACTCTGTCCCCTCTTCCAGGTCATCTATGTATATTGTAAACAGTTGTGGTCCCAGCACCGATCCCTGTGGCACACCACTAACCACCAATTTCCAACCCGAAAAGGTTCCATTTATCCCGACTCTCTGCTTTCTGTTAGCCAGCCAATTCTCTATCCATGCTAATACATTTCCTCTGACTCCACGTACCTCTATCTTCTGCAGTAACCTTTTGTGTGGCACCTTATCGAATGCCTTTTGAAAATCTAAATACACCACATCCATCGGTACACCTCTATCCACCATGCTCGTTATATCCTCAAAGAATTCCAGTAAATTTGTTAAACATGATTTCCCCTTCATGAATCCATGCTGCGTCTGCTTGATTGCACTATTCCTATCTAGATGTCCCGCTATTTCTTCCTTAATGATAGTTTCAAGCATTTTCCCCACTAAACTAACCGGCCTATAGTTACCTGCCTTTTTCTGCCTCCTTTTTTAAACAGAGGCGTTACATTAGCTGCTTTCCAATCCGCTGGTACCTCCCCAGAGTCCAGAGAATTTTGGTAGACTATAACGAATGCATCTGCTATAACTTCCGCCATCTCTTTTAATACCCTGGGATGCATTTCATCAGGACCAGGGGACTTGTCTACCTTGAGTCCCATTAGCCTGTCCAGCACTACCCCCCTAGTGATAGTCTCAAGGTCCTCCCTTCCCACATTCCCGTGACCAGCAATTTTTGGCATGGTTTTTGTGTCTTCCACTGTGAAGACCGAAGCAAAATAATTGTTTAAGGTCTCAGCCATTTCCACATTTCCCATTATTAAATCCCCCTTCTCATCTTCTAAGGGACCAACATTTACTTTAGTCACTCTTTTCCGTTTTATATATCTGTAAAAGCTTTTACTGTCTGTTTTATGGTTTGCGCAAGTTTACCTTCGAAATCTATCTTTCCTTTCTTTATTGCTTTTTTAGTCATTCTTTGGCTGTTGTTTAAAATTTTCCCAATCCTCTAGTTTCCCACTAACCTTGGCCACCTTACACGCATTGGTCTTTGATTTGATACTCCTTTATTTCCTTGGTTATCCACGGCTGGTTATCCCTTCTCTTACCGCCCTTCTTTTTCACTGGAATATATTTTTGTTACGCATTATGAAAGAGCTCCTTAAAAGTCCTCCACTGTTCCTCAATTGTACCACCGTTTAGTCTGTGTTTCCAGTCTACTTTAGCCAACTCTGCCCTCATCCCACTGTAGTCCCCTTTGTTTAAGCATAGTACGCTCGTTTCTGACACAACTTCCTCACCCTCAATCTGTATTACAAATTCAACCATACTGTGATCACTCATTCCGAGAGGATCTTTTACTAGGAGATCATTTATTTTTCCTGTCTCATTACACAGGACCACATCTAAGATAGCTTGCTTCCTTGTAGGTTCTGTTACATACTGTTCTAAGAAACAATCCCGTATGCATTCTATGAATTCCTCCTCAAGGCTACCCCGTGCGATTTGAGTTGACCAATCGATATGTAGGTTAAAATCCCCCATGACTACTGCCGTTCCTTTTTCACATGCCTCCATTATTCCCTTGATTATTGCCCGCCCCACCGTGAAGTTATTATTTGGGGGCCTATAAACTATGCCCACCAGTGACTTTTTCCCCTTACTATCTCTAATCTCCACCCACAATGATTCAACATTTTGTTCATTAGAGCCAATATCGTCTCTCACAACTGCCCTGATATCATCCTTTATTAACAAAGCTACCCCACCTCCTTTCCCTTCTTGTCTATCTTTCCGAATCATCAGATACCCCTGTATGTTTAATTCCCAGTCTTGGCCACCCTGCAACCATGTTTCTGTAATGGCCACCAAATCATACCCATTTGTAATGATTTGTGCCGTCAACTCATTTACTTTATTTCGAATGCTGCGTGCATTTAGGTAGAGTGTTTTAATCCTAGTTTTTAAACCATGATTTTTAGTTTTGACCCCTCAAGCAGCCCCTTTATATTCAGTGGCCCTTTTTGTTTTTTGCCTTGGGTTTCTCTGCCCTCCACTTTTACTCATCTCCTTTCTGTCTTTTGCTTTTGTCTCCTTTTTGTTTCCCTCTGTCTCCCTGCATTGGTTCCCATCCCCCTGCGTGGCCTATTCCTTCAATAAAAAAGTATTTCAGTACTTCTCTCCTTAGTTCATCGGGGAACTCACATAAACTAGCCAGCCTCCGAAGTTCCGCCACGAAGTCGGGTATGCTTTGGCCCACACAGCGTCTGTAGTTGTAGAACCTGTGTCTGGCCATGTGTAGGCTGCTCGCTGGCTTCAGGTGGTTTCTCACCAGTGTGCTCAACTCCTCAAATGACTTGCTTGCTGGTTTCTCGGGTGCTAGCAGGTCTTTCATTAAAGCGAATGCTTTCGAGCCACAGCTGGTCAAGAGATGGGCTCTTCTCGTGTCTGCCTTATCGTCGCCCAGCCAGTCTTTGGTCACAAAGCTTTGCTGGAGCCTTTCTATAAAGTCCTCCCAATTGTCTCCAGCATTGTATTTCTCATCTGAGCCGTTGGTAGTCATTCTGTGGATTCTGTAATCCCGTAACTCGTCGCCACTGTTAAGTCCTGACTCTAATGTACTGACTTACATGAGACACATGCTGAAGTCAAGGTCACTCAGGACCTGCACCTTTAATTCCAGCTCTCCAGTGCTGCACTTGCCTGAGACCTCCCTTTATATACCACAGTGGGACAGGTATGGAGTGTCTCCTGCAAGTGCACCCCTGGTGGTAAGGTATGCTTATTGTTACAGGTCATATCCAGTTACAGTCATGTATAGCATGGTAAGATACAGTTATATACAGTAATGTGAGATACATGACACCTTCTAGCGCCAGAGAAGCCGGCGGACAAGACTTTTGAAGAGCTCAGTAATTTGATCGGGGAACACTTTAAATCGGTGAGCAGCATACACATGGCGAGACACCAGTTTTACACGCATCGGCGGCAAGAAGGGCAAAGCATTCCAGACTTTGTGGCAGACCTCCGGCGACTGGCGAGCCTATGTAAGTTCCCAGATGCATGCAGAGCGGAGATGCTGTGAGACCTTTTCATTGACGGCATCGGGCACGCTGGGGTTTTCAGGAAACCAATTGAGATCAAAGACTTGACCTTGGAAATGGCGGCTTTGATGGCCCAGACATTTATCTCAGGGGAGGAAGAGACCAGAATGATGTTTGACAAAAATCTTGGTTTAAATGCAGCAAATGGACAGGGAGTCAACATTGTTAATGCGGCACACAGTTCTCCAGGCAGACAGGGGCAATCGGATATACCCGAGCATGTAGTCGAACCCAAAGGGGGAATTCAACAGAGACAATGGCTAGCTGAACGGCGATTCATGCCATCACAAGGGACAATGCGGCCAGTAATGGGGCCATCAACACCTGTTAATGGTGCATTTAAGGACAGTTACAGAGACAGTCAGAGACGATCGACTGGTAATGGAACTTTTGTTTCCAACAACGGCTCATGTTGGAAGTGTGGAGGCAAACACACAGCCAGAGCTTGCAGGTATCAGCAATATACCTGCAGAAACTGCAACGTCAGCGGTCACTTGGCGCGTATGTGCAGGAAGCCTGCAGCCAGGTTGATGTACGAGGAGGACGGGCCCGATGTAAGCCCTACGAGGCCAAATCAACACTGGGGGAAATCGCTGGAAGCTGAAGTTTAGCGAGTTCATGTGGAGCACATATACAGTTCATACACCAGAACGCCACTGATAATGATGAAAGTGCTCCTCAATGGCATCCCAGTATCAATGGAGCTAGACACAGGGACCAGTCAGTCCCTGATGAGTATCAAACAGTTCGACAAGTTGTGGGCGTCCAAGGCCAGGAGGCCAAAATTATTGCCGATTGACGCACAGCTACGGACATATACAAAGGAGATCATTCCGGTGCTAGGCAGCGCCACGGTAGTCGTGACCCACAAAGATTTGGAGAACCGGTTGCCACTCTGGATTGTCCCGGGGGACGGTCCCGCACTACTGGGGAGGAGTTGGCTTGCTGTCATGAACTGGAAATGGGGCGATGTCAATGCAGTTTCTTCTGTGGAGCGAATATCATGCTCACAGGTCCTGGACAAATTTGACTCACTATTTCAACCCGCTTATTGGCACTTTCATGGGGACCAAGGTAGTGATTCACATAAACCCGGATGCCAGGCCAGTACACCACAAGGCCAGTGCGTGATGCGGGAAAAGATAGAAGGCGATTTGGACCGCCTGCTGAGGGAAGGCATCATCTCGCCAGTCGAATTCAGTGACTGGGCGAGCCCGATTGTGCCGATGCTCAAGGCAGATGGGTTGGTCAGGATATGTGGTGATTACAAGGCCACCATCAATCGGGTGTCACTCCAAGACCAGTACCGGCTACCGAGAGCGGAGGACCTCTTTGCGACGTTATCCGGTGGCAAACTTTTTTCAAAATTGGACCTGACCTCAGCTTACATGACCCAGGAGCTGGCAAGTGAGTCAAAGAAGCTGACCACCATCACGACACACAAGGGGTTGTTTGAGTACAACAGATGTCCGTTTGGGATTCGTTCAGCCGCCGCGATCTTCCAACGAAATATGGAAAGCCTCCTCAAGTCGATTCCAAGGACGGTGGTTTTTCAAGACGACATCCTCATCACTGGTTACGATACTGAAGAACATCTCCACAACCTGGAGGTGGTGCTACGCAGCCTGGACCGGGTAGTTCTGCGACTGAAAAAGGCAAAGTGCGTCTTCCTAGCTCCAGAAGTAGAATTCCTGGGGATGAGGGTAGCAGCAGACGGGATCAGGCCTACTGCATCCAAGACGGAAGCGATCCAGAGAGCACCCAGACCCCGTAACACGACGGAGCTGCGTTCGTTCCTGGAGCTCCTGAACTATTTTGGTAACTTTCTTCCCAAATTGAGCACACTGTTAGAGCTGCTACACGTGCTCCTATGCAAAGGTCGCGAATGGGTCTGGGGGGATGGCCAGGAAAGGGCTTTTGATAGAGCAAGCAATTTGTTATGTTCCAACAATCTGTTAACGCTATATGACCCGTGTAAGAAACTTGTTTTAACGTGCGATGCGTCGTCCTATGGTGTCGGGTGTGTTTTGCAGCATGTCAATGCCAAGGGTCAGTTACAGCCGGTAGCTTATGCCTCCAGAAGTCTGTCCCAGGCAGAAAGGGGCTACGGGATGGTAGAAAAGGAGGCGCTTGCATGTGTATATGCGGTAAAGAAAATGCACCAGTACCTGTTTGGCAGGAAATTTGAGCTGGAGACAGATCACAAACCGCTAATGTCCCTTTTGGCCGACAACAAGGCCATAAATGCAAACGCATCGGCCCACATACAGAGGTGGGCACTCACGTTAGCCGCCTATGAGTATACAATTCGGCACAGACCGGACACTGAAAACTGCACTGATGCACTCAGCAGGCTCCCACTAGCCACCACCGAGGGGGTAACCGAGCATGGTGCTGAGATGGTCATGGCTGTTGAAGCTTTCAAAAGCAAAGGCTCACCCGTGACAGCCCGTCAGATCAAAGTCTGGACAAATAGAGACCCGCTACTGTCTTTAGTCAAGAAATATGTCCTGAATGGGGAATGGACAGCCACGTACGGGGCATACCCTGAGGAATTTAAACCATTTCACAGGCGCAAGGATGAACTCTTGATTCAGGCTGATTGCCTACTATGGGGAAACCGAGTAGTCATGCCCCAGGGGGGCAGAGAGGCGTTCATCCGAGAACTCCACAATGAGCACCCGGGCATTGTCATGATGAAGGCAATTGCCAGGTCACATGTTTGGTGGCCAGGGATAGATGCAGACCTGGAACTTTGTGTTCGCAGGTGCAACACGTGTGCCCAGCTGGGCAATGCGCCCAATGAAGCCCCCCTTAGCCCCTGGTCCTGGCCCGCTAAGCCTTGGTCACGCATCCATGTGGACTACGCAGGTCCTTTCATGGGAAAAATGTTTTTGGTTGTAATCGATGCCTACTCCAAATGGATCGAGTGTGACATTCTCAATTCAAGCACATCCTCTGCCACAGTAGAAAGTCTACGGGCAATGTTCGCTGCCCATGGTCTACCGGACGTCTTGGTCAGCGACAATGGCCCATGCTTTACAAGCATTGAATTCCAGGACTTTATGGCAGGAAATGGTATCAACCATGTCAGAATGGCACCGTTCAAGCCGGCCTCAAACGGCCAGGCAGAACGAGCAGTGCAGATAATCAAACAGGGGATGCTCAGAATCCAAGGGAGTTCCCTACAAAGCCGCTTATCACGCCTCCTATTGGCCAATAGATCCTAACCACACTCGCTCACAGGCGGAGCTGCTAATGAAAAGGACGCTCAAAACCAGGTTATCCCTTATATACCCCACCATGAAAGAAATTGTTGAGAGCAGGCACCAGTCACAATGTGACTACCATGACGGGAATGTGAGGGCGCGATGTATTGATATCAATGACCCTGTCTTTGTCCCCAATTACGCTGCAGGGCCTAAATGGCTCGCAGGCACTGTGATTGCCAAAGAGGGGAATAGGATTCTGGTAGTTAAACTCACCCATGGACAAATCTGCCGCAAACAAGTGGATCAAACAAAAAGGAGGTTCAACAACCCCATAGAAGAAACAGAGGAAGAACACGATGTAGAGTTTACTCCACCACAGGTGACCGAACACCAGAACCAAGTGGAGGAGAGCCCAGTCACTGTGGGCAGTCCGGACAGGTCTGAGGCACCGCAAACAGCAGACACTCAGGCCAGCGCCCAACAACCGGAGCCCCAACTCAGGCGCTCTACAAGGGAGCGTAAACCACCAGAGAGACTCAACCTGTGATCCTAATAAGACTTTGCGGGGGAGGTGATGTCATGTATTCAACCAGCAATGTAACCCATGTATAAACTGACCTAAGTTGTACGCCGTGAGAACACTGACCACTAGGTGGTGAACTGGCGGGAGACACTCCTAACCTGGACTTTCAGGTATAAAAGGGGAAGCTCCACCCACCTTCATCACTTCAGAGCTGGCTAATAAAGGTTACTGGTCACAGAGTGACCTTCTCTCTAGTATGGGCCTCATGTGCATTTGTATTGTGTAGTCAGGACATATTACCCAGGGCCGTTGTTTCTCCAGTACCCATGGAGGAATGACACTCTCCCAACATCTACTTCCAGGTACTCATTCAAAGGAGTGTTCAGCGCATCACCCAGTCACAATCCATTTCACTCACTAACTACTTGGTCTCAACTTGGTATTTCTGTGTAGGTAAGGTTGGTGACAACGTGACAAGAATTGTAGATCTGGAAGTGTGAGCAGATGAGGACCGGATGGTGTCCAGGTGTTTCTTGAAGTGGCTGAAACCTCTCCGCCCACCC
Organism: Pristiophorus japonicus; assembly: GCF_044704955.1. Classification (NCBI taxonomy): domain Eukaryota; kingdom Metazoa; phylum Chordata; class Chondrichthyes; family Pristiophoridae; genus Pristiophorus; species Pristiophorus japonicus. Next base: position 137,841,152 of record NC_091992.1, read on the forward strand.
CCCCCCCCCCCACCCCCGGGCACACTCTCCCCCTCCAACCCCCACTGCTCCGCCCCCCCCCCCCCGACACATTCCCCACCCCCTACCGCCGCCCTCCTCCCCTACACACTCTCCACTTCCCCCCCCCCCCCCCGGCACACTTTCCCCCTCCCCTTCCCCACCGCCCCTCCCTCCCCTGGGCACATTCCCCCCCCCCCCCGCACACTCTCCCCTCCTCCCCCCCCCACTGCCCCTCCCCCCCCCGGGCACATTCCCCACCCCCCACTGCCCCTCCCCAGCACACTCTACCCCCCCCCACCCCTCAGGCACACTCTTCCACTCCCCCTCCCCTGGGCACATTCCCCCCCCCCACCGGGCACACTCTCCCCTCCCCCCGGGCACACTCTTCCCCCCCCTGGGCACTCTGCCCCCCGGCCCCCTCGGCCACACTCTCCCCCTCCCCCCACTGACCCTCCTCCTCCCCCAGACACACTCTTCTCCCAACCCCCCTCCCCTAGCACATTCTCCTCCCGGGCACTCTCCACCCCCCCCGGGCACACTCTCCCCCTCACCCCCACTACCCCTCCCCTCCCTTCCCCGGGCACTCTCCCCCGCCCCCCCAGACACGCTTCCCCCCCACTCCCCCGGCACATTCTCCCCCTGGGCACTCTCCTCCCCCGGGCACTCTCCACCCCCTCCCCCCCACTACCCCTCCCCTCCCCGGGCACTCTCCCCCCGCCCCCCCCCCCCCCCGGGCACACTGCAACCCCCCTCCCAACCCATAGCCCCGCCCGGCACACTTTTGACTTTGTGTGATAGTGAGGTGGCAGCCTGTTTTACATCTCTCCCCAGATATATTTTCATTGAGAGCAAGCGGTTAAGATGTTTATGAGCTTTGATTTTGCTTTTCCAAAGAATGTGTAGTTTTGTTTGAATTGCAGTTGCGATCACAATACTATATCTCTATATTCATAGCTTTTTTTACAGATGGTGTTTTGGTTTTGTGGCATTTATTTATTTTGTGTTACAGCATTTATTTCAGTCTCTGGAGACTGCCCTCTACATCTTGATGAAGTTCGTCATTTCCTCACTCTGTGCCCTGAGCTATCCCTGGGCTTGTTTGAACAGGGGAGACTGGTGGCTTTCATCATTGGCTCTCTCTGGGATAAAGAGAAGCTGTCACAGGTATGGAGCAGATCAAAGTGAAGTTCCCACAATCTCACCTCCTTCATCCTGATCCTTCTATTACAAGAATCTTAATCATTACTTATATTTGTTTAGTGACTTCAATGTGGAACATTTCCCAGGGGTGGGATGGACGCTGAGCCAAAGGAGATATTAGAAAGGAGACCAAAAGCTTGGTCGATGAGGTGGCTTTTAAAGAGGCTCTTAAAGAAGCAGTGCAATGGCCAAGGGGTTTTGATTGCCTCTTTGATTAGCAGAAAATAGGCTCAGTGCATTGACAAGAGGTGCAAACACTCCATAATTTGGCATAAATTGAACACAAGGCACCTAGATGGCTGGACTGATAAATCAAAATGTCACACTGGTGCAATGAGGGGCCTTCTGGGCTTGGGGTAAAACATGTTGCAGCAACATAACCCGTGCTGTCCCTGCCCTGGGAGTGTTTGATGGGACAGTGTAGAGGGAGCTTTACTCTGTATCTAACCCCCTGTACCTGCCCTGGGAGTGTTTGATGGGACAGTGTAGAGGGAGCTTTACTCTGTATCTAACCCAGTGCTGTACCTGCCCTGGGAGTGTTTGATGGGACAGTGTAGAGGGAGCTTTACTCTGTATCTAACCCCGTGCTGTACCTGCCCAGGGAGTGTTTGATGGGACAGTGTAGAGGGAGCTTTACTCTGTATCTAACCCCCTGTACCTGCCCTGGGAGTGTTTGATGGGACAGTGTAGAGGGAGCTTTACCCTGTATCTAACCCGTGCAGTACCTGCCCTGGGAATGTTTGATGGGAAGCGTAGAGGGAGCTTTACCCTGTATCTAACCCGTGCAGTACCTGCCCTGGGAATGTTTGATGGGACAGTGTAGAGGGAGCTTTACCCTGTATCTAACTCGTGCTGTACCTGCCTGGCAAGTTTAAAAACCTCTTGTGTGGCACCTTATCGAATGCCTTCTGAAAATCCAAATTCACCACATCCACTGGTTCCCTTATCTATTCTGCTAGTTACAACCTCAAAAAACACTAACAGATTTGTCAAACATTGATTTCCCCGTCATAAATCTGTGTTGACTCTGTCCAATCCTATTATTATTTGCTAAGTTCTCTGTTATTATGTCCTTAATAATAGATTATAGCATTTTCCCTACGACTGATGTCAGGGTAACTGGTCTGTAGTTCCCTGTTTTCTCTGTCCCTCCTTTTTTAAATAGCGGTATTACATAAGCTTCCTTCCAATCCGTTCCATTCTAGAATCTATGGAATTTTGGAAGATGACAACCAATACATCCACTATCTCTATAGCTGCTTCTTTCAAAACCCAAGGATGTAGGCCGTCAGATCCAGGGGATTTATTGGCTTTCAGTCATATTAATTTCTCCAATACTATTTTTTTATTAATACTAATTTCTTTAAGTTCCTCTATTTCAGGGAGGTTTTTTGATGGGACCGTGTAGAGGGAGCTTTACTCTGTATCTAACCCGTGCTGTACCTGCCCTGGGAGTGTTTGAAGGGACAGTGTACAGGGAGCTTTACTTTGTATCTAACCCGTGTTGTACATAGAAACATAGAAAATAGGTGCAGGAGTAGGCCATTCAGCCCTTCTAGCCTGCACCGCCATTCAATGAGTTCATGGCTGAACATGCAACTTCAGTACCCCATTCCTGCTTTCTCGCCATACCCCTTGATCCCCCTAGTAGTAAGGACTTCATCTAACTCCCTTTTGAATATATTTAGTGAATTGGCCTCAACTACTTTCTGTGGTAGAGAATTCCACAGGTTCACCACTCTCTGGGTGAAGAAGTTTCTCCTCATCTCGGTCCTAAATGGCTTACCCCTTATCCTTAGACTGTGACCCCTGGTTCTGGACTTCCCCAACATTGGGAACATTCTTCCTGTATCTAACCTGTCTAAACCCGTCAGAATTTTAAACGTTTCTATGAAGTCCCCTCTCATTCTTCTGAACTCCAGTGAATACAAGCCCAGTTGATCCAGTCTTTCTTGATAGGTCAGTCCCACCATCCCGGGAATCAGTCTGGTGAATCTTCGCTGCACTCCCTCAATAGCAAGAATGTCCTTCCTCAAGTTAGGAGACCAAAACTGTACACAATACTCCAGGTGTGGCCTCACCAAGGCCCTGTACAATTGTAGCAACACCTCCCTGCCCCTGTACTCAAATCCCCTCGCTATGAAGGCCAACATGCCATTTGCTTTCTTAACCGCCTGCTGTACCTGCATGCCAACCTTCAATGACTGATGTACCATGACACCCAGGTCTCGTTGCACCTCCCCTTTTCCTAATCTGTCACCATTCAGATAATAGTCTGTCTCTCTGTTTTTACCACCGAAGTGGATAACCTCACATTTATCCACATTATACTTCATCTGCCATGCATTTGCGTCTAAATCATTAATGTACAGTGTAAACAGCTGGGGCCCCAGCACAGAACCTTGCGGTACCCCACTAGTCACTGCCGCCATTCTGAAAAGTACCAATTTACTCCTACTCTTTGGTTCCTGTCTGACAACCAGTTCTCAATCCATGTCAGCACACTACCCTCAATCCCATGTGCTTTAACTTTGCACATTAATCTCTTGTGTGGGACCTTGTCGAAAGCCTTCTGAAAGTCCAAATATACCACATCAACTGGTTCTCCCTTGTCCACTCTACTGGAAACATCCTCAAAAAATGCCAGAAGATTTGTCAAGCATGATTTCCCTTTCACAAATCCATGCTGACTTGGACCTATCATGTCACCTCTTTCCAAATGCGCTGCTATGACATCCTTAATAATTGATTCCATCATTTTACCCACTACTGAGGTCAGGCTGACCGGTCTATAATTCCCTGTTTTCTCTCTCCCTCCTTTTTTAAAAAGTGGGGTTACATTGGCTACCCTCCACTCGATAGGAACTGATCCAGAGTCAATGGAATGTTGGAAAATGACTGTCAATGCATCTGCTATTTCCAAGGCCACCTCCTTAAGTACTCTGGGATGCAGTCCATCAGGCCCTGGGGATTTATCGGCCTTCAATCCCATCAATTTCCCCAACACAATTTCCCGACTAATAAGGATTTCCCTCAGTTCCTCCTCCTTACTAGACCCTCTGACCCCTTTTATATCCGGAAGGTTGTTTGTGTCCTCCTTAGTGAATACTGAACCAAAGTACTTGTTCAATTGGTCTGCCATTTCTTTGTTCCCCATTATGACTTCCCCTGATTCTGACTGCACGGGACCTACGTTTGTCTTTACTAACCTTTTTCTCTTTACATATCTATAGAAACTTTTGCAATCCGCCTTAATGTTCCCTGCAAGCTTCTTCTCGTACTCCATTTTCCCTGCCCTAATCAAACCCTTTGTCCTCCTCTGCTGAGTTCTAAATTTCTCCCAGTCCCCGGGTTCGCTGCTATTTCTGGCCAATTTGTATGCCACTTCCTTGGCTTTAATACTATCCCTGATTTCCCATTGATAGCCACGGTTGAGCCACCTTCCCTTTTTTATTTTTACGACAGACAGGAATGTACAATTGTTGTAGTTCATCCATGCGGTCTCTAAATGTCTGCCATTGCCCATCCACAGTCAACCTCTTAAGTATCATTCGCCAATCTATCCTAGCCAATTCATGCCTCATACCTTCAAAGTTACCCTTCTTTAAGTTCTGGACCATGGTCTCTGAATTAACTGTCTCATTCTCCATCCTAATGCAGAATTCCACCATATTATGGTCACTCTTCCCCAAGGGGCCTCGCACAACGAGATTGCTAATTAATCCTCTCTCATTACACAACACCCAGTCTAAGATGGCCTCCCCCCTAGTTGCTTCCTCGACATATTGGTCTAGAAAACCATCCCTTATGCACTCCAGGAAATCCTCCTCCACCGTATTGCTTCCAGTTTGGCTAGCCCAATCTATGTGCATATTAAAGTCACCCATTATAACTGCTGCACCTTTATTGCATGCACCCCTAATTTCCTGTTTGATGCCCTCCCCAACATCACTACTACTGTTTGGAGGTCTGTACACAACTCCCACTAATGTTTTTTGCCCTTTGGTGTTCTGCAGCTCTACCCATATAGATTCCACATCATCCAAGCTAATGTCCTTCCTAACTATTGCATTACTTTCCTCATTAATCTTAACTATTGCATTAATCTTAACTATTGCATTAAGATCATAAGAAATAAGAGCAGGAATAGGCCATTTGGCCCCTCGAGCCTGCTCCGCCATTTAATAAGATCATGGCTGATCTGATCATGGACTCAGCTCCATTTCCCTGCCTGCTCCCCATAATCCCTTTATCCCCTTATCGCTCAAAAATTTCTCGATCTCTGCCTTAACTATATTTAATGACCCAGCCTCCACAGTTCTCTGGGGCAGAGAATTCCATAGATTTACAACCCTCAGAGAACAAATGTTATCCTCTCAGTTTTAAATGGGAGGCCCCTTATTCTGAGACTATGCCCCCTAGTTTTAGTTTCCCCTATGAGTGGAAATATCCTCTCTGCAGCCACCTTTCGAGCCCCCTCATTATCTTATATGTTTCGATAAGATCACCTCTCATTCTTCTGAACTCCAATGAGACTAGGCCCAACCTACTCAACCTATCTTCATAAGTCAACCCCCTCATCTCCGGAATCAACCTAGTGAACCTTCCCTGAACAGCCTCCAATGCAAGTATATCCTTCCTTAAATACGGAGACCAAAACTGTATTCAGTACTCCAGGTGTGGCTTTACCAATACCCTGTACAGTTGTAGCAGGACTTCTCTATCCCAGGAGTGTTTTGGTGGGACATTGTAGAGGGAGCTTTACTCTGTATCTAACCCGTGCTGTACCTGCTCTGGGAATGTTTGATGGGACGGTGTAGAGGTATATTTACTCTGTATCTAACCCGTGCTTTACCTGAATTGTAGAGGGAGCTTTACTCTGTATCTAACCCGTGATGTACCTGCCCTGGGTGTGTTTATGGGACAGTGCAGAGGGAGCTTTACTCTGTATCTAATCCACGCTGTACCTGCTCTGGGAGTGTTTGATGGGACAGTGTAGAGGAACCTTTACTCTATATCTAACCCCATGCTATTCACAATCTATATCAATGATTTGGGTGAGGGGACCAAATGTAATATATCCAAATTTGCTGATGATACAAAGCTAGGTGGGAATGTAAGTTGTGAGTAGGATGCAAAGAGACTGCAAGGGGATATAGACAGGCTAAGTGTGTGGGCAAGAACATGGCAAGTGGAATATAATGTGTAGAAATGTGAAGTTATCCACTTTGGTAGGAAATAGAAGAACAGAGTGTTTTTTATATGGTGAGAGATTGGGAAATGTTGGTGTTCAGAGGGACCTGGGTGTCCTTGTACACCAATCACTGAAAGTTAACCTGCAGGTACAACAAGCAATTAAGAATGAAAATAGTATATTGGCCTTTATTGCAAAAGGATTTGAGTATAAGAGTAACGATGTCTTACTGCAATTATATTGGGTCCTGGTGAGACCACACCTGGAGTATTGTGTACAATTTTGGTCTCCTTACCTAAGGAAGGATATACTTGCCATAGAGGGAGTGCAACGAAGGTTCACCAGACTGATTGCTGGGATGGTGGGATTGTCCTATGAGGAGAGATTGAGTAGACTAGGCCGATATTCTCTAGAGTTTAGAATCTCAATGAAACATACAAAATTCTTACAGGGCTTGCATTTGAGGCATTTCAGAGAAGGTTGATGAGGTTGATTCCTGGCATGAAGGGGTTGTCTTATGTGGAAAGATTGAGCAGGTTGGGCCTGTACTTATTGGAGATTAGAGGAATGAGAGGTGGTCTTATTGAAACATAAGGTTCTGAGGGGGCTTGACAAGGTAGTTGCTGAGAGGATGTTGCCCCTGTGGGGCATAGTTTCAGAATAAGGGATCGCCCATTTTTGACGGAGATGAGGAATTCTTCTCTCAGAACATAAAAACATAAGAAACATGAGCAGGAGTCGGCCATTCGGCCCCTCGAGCCTGCTCCACCATTCAATAAGATCATGGCTGATCTGATCATGGGCTCAGCTCCACTTCCCTGCCCACTTCCCATAACCCTTTATTCCGTTATCACTCAAAAATCTGTCTATCTCCACCTTAAATATATTCAATGACCCAGCCTCGACAGCTCACTGGGGCAGAGAATTCCACAGATTTACAACCCTCTTAGAAAATAAATTCATCCTCATCTCCATTTTTAAATGGGCGGCCCCTTATTCTGAGACTATGTCTCCAAGTTTTAGTTTCCTCTATGAGTGGAAATATCCTCTCTGCATCAACCTTGTTGAGCCCCCTCATTATCTTATATGTTTCAATAATGTCACCTCTCATTCTTCTGAACTCCAATGAGTACAGGCCCAACCTACTTAACCTATCTTCATAAGACAACCCCTTCATCTCAGGAATCAACCCAGTGAACCTTCTCTGAACTGCCTCTAATGCAAGTATATCCTTCTTTAAATACAGAGACCAAAAGTACGCCAGGTATGGTCTCACCAATACCCTGCACAGTTGTAGCAGGACTTCTCTGCTTTTGTACTCCACCCCCCTTGCAATAAAGGCCAACATTCCATCTACCTTTCTAATCCTGCATGCTAACTTTTTGTGTTTCATGTACAAGCACCCCCAGATCCCTCTGTACCGCAGCATTTTGTAGTCTCTCTTCATTTAAATAATAATTTGCTTTTTTATTCTTCCTACCAAAGTGGATAACCTCACATTTTCCCACATTCTACTGCATCTGTCAAATTTTTGCCCACTCACTTAACCTATCCATACCTCTTCACAGATTCTTTGTGTCCTCTTCACAACTTGCTTTCCAACCTATCTTTGTATCATCAGCAAACTTGGCTACATTACACTCGGTCCCTTCATCCAAGTCATTAATATAGATTTTTAAATAGTTGGGGCCCCAGCACTGATCCCAGTGGCACCCCACTAGTTATAATTTGCCAACCTGAAAATGACCCATTTATCCCGACTCTCTGTTTTCTGTTAGTTAGCCAATCCTCTATCCATGCTAATATATTACCCCCAACCCCGTGAACACTTATCTTGTGCAGTAACCTTTTATGTGGCACCTTATCGAATGCCTTCTGAAAATCCAAATACACTACATCTACTGGTTCCCCTTTATCCACCCTGCTCGTTATATCTCCAAAGAACTCTAGAAAATTTGTCAAACATGATTTCCCTTTTATAAAACCATGCTGACTCTGTTTGATTGTATTATGATTTTCTAAATGTCCCACTACTGCTTCCTTAATAATGGACTGCAGCATTTTCCCAATGACAGATGTTAGGATAACTGGTCTATAGTTTCATTCTTTCTGTCTGCCTCCTTTCTTGAATAGGGGCGTTACATTTGTGATTTTGCAATCCACTGGGACCTCACCAGAATCCAGGGAATTTTGGTAGATTACAACCAATGTATCCACTATCTCTGCAGCCACTTCTTTTAAGACCCTAGGATGTAAGCCATCAGGTCCAGTGGACTTGTCCACCTTTAGTCCTATCAGTTTGCCTAGTACTTTTTCTCTAGTGATAGTGATTGTTTTAAGTTCCCCCCTCCGTATAGCCCCTTGATTATCGTGAATCTTTGGAATTCTCTAACCCAGAAAACTGTAGAAGTGGAGTCATTGAATATATTCAAGACAGAGATAGACAGATTATTGAACTACAGGGGAGTCAAAGGTTATGGGGAACAGGGAGGAAAGTGTAGTTGAGGCCAAGATCAGACCAGCCATAATCTTATTGAATGGCGGAGCAGGCTCGAGGGGCCGTATGGCCTATTCCTGCTCCTAATTCTTATGTTCTTATGTTCTTGACAGGGTTAATGCAGAGGAGTTTAGAACCAGGGATCACAGTCTCAGAATAAGGGGTTGGCCATTTAGGACTGAGATGAGGCGAAATTTGTTCACTCAGAGAGTGGTGAACCTCTACCCCAAAGGGCTGTAGAGGCTCAGTCTTTGAGTATATTCAAGACAGAGATCTATAGATTTTTGGATATTAAGGGAATCAAGGGATATAGGGATAGTGCAGGGGAGTGGAGTTGAGGTAGAAGATCAGCGGAATAGGCTCGAGGGGCCATATGGCCTACTCTTGCTCCTAATTCTTATGCTCTTATGAGCTTTAGTCTGAATCTAACCGCTTCTGTACCTGCCCTGGGAGCAGTTAGTGTTGACATTAGCACAATGTGTTAGTATTGCACTCACACTGGCCTGCTTCACCTTACTGGTGAGTTGGAGCCTCGGCTTCCAGTGATGATGAGTGTCATTCGTAGAGACATGTGAAGCCCGCCTCAAGCTTGAAGAGTTTGCAGTGAAACTTTACATTTGAGAAATGCCAGTGTGTTGCAATGTTCCTAAGTCAGGCTGTTCCTGGAGATTTGTACATCGCAGCATGGCCTGAAGCTGCTCTCTGCATTTCCTTTCGATGCATCAACTGGTTTGCTTAATTCAGAGGTCATTGTTTTCATATGTGGATGGAAGGAGACAGGCATCATTTTCACCTCAGATAAAAGGAGACATTGCTGGAAATACACAGACCGTTAGCGTCTGAGACTCTTCCTTGAAACCTGGTTCATCTTTTCTCCCTTGTGTATATGTAGCCGTCCCACTCTTAGCAGGTTCTATGAGCCGTCACTCCCCTTTTATAGGGGGCACGTAAATTTATGGTTTTAGTGCCCAAAAAACCCCACAAAAAACATTTTAAAAAACACCAAAAAAAACAAAAAAGGGCCTTGATAAGTGTTTGGAGTGTCCCCCAGATTTAACTTAATTTTGTTTTCTACGAAAGCGTTGTATGAGCCGTCACTGTGTTCTGTAAACGATATTTGCTACATTTTAACTCGGGCAGCGGCTAACTCCATTAAACTGCTTCTCTTCCTCTGTCTGCAGGACGCGATGGTGCTCCACATTGCCCACGGTTCCACGGTGCACATCCATGTTCTGGCGGTGCACCGCACCTTCCGCCAGCAGGGCAAAGGGCCCATCCTGCTGTGGCGCTATCTGCAGTACCTCCGCTGTCTGCCCTATGTCCACCGGGCAATGCTGATGTGTGAGGATTTCTTGGTTTCTTTCTACAGGAGGTGCGGATTTAAGGAGCTGGGGCCCTCCGAGATCACCGTGGGACCATTGACTTTCATCGAGATGGAATATGCAATCCGAGGACATGCTTTGATGCGCCGGAACAGTGGCTGTTAGAGCCCGTTTCTCGGGCCATGTTAGTGCAGCGTTCACTGGAACCAAAGCCTCTACTGCAGCTCTCTGCTATTAAACTGCTCGTACTTCAAACGACCCATAGTTTCTAGGTTAGAATTTACACCGCGCCACGACAAAGCTCAAAGAGTAAAATCCAATGAGTTCCACAATCAGTGAAATCCTGGCCCGGGAGCCAGCCCTGGAGCAGGGGCAGTCAGATCCAGCAATGGTCTCGCTCCCAAATTGGCTCCTGCTTCGCCACTAATTCCGCTCTCTTAGAGTACGTCAGCAATGTGAGGGTGTCACATACGCTCCAGTTTCGTTAGTCTCCCGGTGATACTGTGCAGCCAACACTGTTCAACCTGTTTTCAGCTCCCAGCTGTTTGGAGCCAGTTCTATCCATTCACTGAGCCTCAAAGCAGTGGCTTCACAGGCAGTGTTTCTCAGTAAAGCAAATCAGCTCATTGTATTTCGTGCTAAAATATTAAAGCATCAAAAGTGATTTGTGTTCCTGTCTGATTTGAGTTGTGAGTCGAGGTTGAGCCAGATTGTATGAGAAACCAGGGAGCGAGTGTGGGGAGCAGTCTGTATCATTGCACTGTACACAATATAAAATACACCTGGTCCCGAGCAACTTCCGGCAGCACCTGACCTCGCGTCTTCATTCAAGAATTTTTGTCAAGTTTAGCAAATAAATAATTTATTTTTGAACTTCCGTTACTTTTATCAACATTCTGCTGATGGGGGGTTCCCTTCTGCTGCCAATCCCACTGATCATCATAATATTGCAGCGCAGGAGGCCATTCGGCCCATCACACCTGTGCTCGTCCAATCCCATGTCCCTGCTCTCTTCCCGATCAGTTCTTCCTTTCCCAATACTTCTCCAATTGCCCTTTAAATTATTTATAGTCTCATTAGTTATATTAACCCTCTGAAAATATTCCCTATAATTTCCCCGTTCTGGTGAAAATCCGCAATCTATAAATATCGACTCTCAAACTCAAACTATTGTTACATTCACTGCCTCTGGTCCAGTGAATAAGCCTCAATGTTTCAAACTTTTCTCCATAATGACACTGTCTCATTCCCGGTGCCCTTTGAATGTCCCCTTAAAATCCATCGATAACCTCCCACAGAATCTTATAGCACAGAACGAGGCCATTCATGTCTCTATCCAGCCCGTCCCACAAACCCAGCCTTTTCCCCGTTACACTGCAAATTTCCCCCTTCAAGGGCACGTCCAATTGCCTTTGGAATCTGATTCCGCCGCCCTTTCAGGCAGTGTGTTCCAGATCTGAACAACTCTCTGTGCAAAAGAATTTCCCCTCATTTCTCCTCCAGTTCTTTGGCCAATCACCTTAAATCTGTGACCTCTGGTTCCCGCCCCTCCTGTCCGAGGAAACACTGTCGTATCCTGGGAAATATGGTCACTTCAGACTGTCCACCTTTAAAATAAAAAATATGCCGAAGAATTTCAAGTTAAAACTCACTTCAGATTAAAGCAACATTTATTTCACACCTTCAGTTTCAGATTCAACGGGCTCACACAAACCAGAGCCCAGACCCAGAAATTGATCACCCAGAACACGCACGCACGCACACGGCCCCATTGCCCTCCGTACACAGGGGACACACACACAGTACAGTGCGCACACACACAGACACACACCAACTTCTGGCAATGCCAGACTTGTGCTCATCCCAGTGTTCACTGCTCAAAGTGATCTCGGCAGACACAACTCAAAGAGTGAAAAAGCACTTTAATTGTATCATTGGGTATTTTTCACAGTTCAAACGGACACAATAAAAAAAAATCTCCCCCAACATTCCCGTACTGACCGGTACATCCCCATACTGACCGCCCAATGGCCTGAATGGGTGCGACAGGAAAGATTCAGACAAATCCTTGGCTTATCAGAAAATATGACAATGTTCGGACGTGGAGGTTACATGTGTTTCACCCTCTCGATGCTTAATGGAGAAAAGGCATTTGATGTAAACGTTCTGGAGAATATTTGTGGAGCAGAGCAGTAGGTTGGGCAATAATTGGAATGATATTCACAAATATTCAACATATAAAACCAACATACGGAATGCAGTAATATAATCCATTCTGTTTTCCAATTATCCAGCACCAGGATTTGGTTAGTGGTACAACTCTCAGCTCCTGGATTTGACTGGGCTTCACCTTCAGTACATTTACAAAGGCTCCATTACCATTGCACTGTGACATTTCCAGTAGAGCACATGGTCACTTATCCCAACACCACCATCCTGAATTCTTGCTCAGTGTATGATTTGATCTAGCTCGTACTTTTCACAGAATTTGCTGGTGAATGGGATGCAGGTGAGGTACTCGCACCAATGACAGTTCATGGGATACACATAGAACCAGATCACCAGAGCTGCAGAGAGTCCAACAAAAACCAGGAGGGAGGCAATGATCAATATTCTCTTCCTGTATTTATCCCCCTGACCAAAGGTAATGTATGGTAAGAAGGCAAACGATAGCAAGAGTCCACTAATGAACCCAAAGATATGAGCAATATTGTCAATCCAAGGCAACAAGCCGAAGACAAAGAGAAAGAGAGCGATTCCGACCAACTTCATCAAGGCTTTCCACGGCTTCTCCAGAATCGGCCAACTCTGAAACAATTCTACAAAGAGACAGGCCAACAAGCCGAAATGGGAGCCTGCAGGTCCAACCTAGTGTGGGAGGAAGATGACACAATTGTTACAGTGTGCTGTCCAACTCTGGTCTTTTACCCATCCCTGATTATAATCGCTTCACCATCGGTGGCCGTGCCTTCTGTTGCCTGGGCCCCAAGCTCTGGAACTCCCTCCCTAAACCTCTCCGCCTCTTTCTCTCCTTCTTTAAGACGATCCTTAAAACCTACTTCTTTGACCCAGCTTTTGGTCACCTGCCTCAATGTCTCCTTATAAGGCTCGGTGTCAAATTTTGTCTGATAATCGCTCCTGTGAAGGGATGTTTAACTGCATTAAAGGCGCTATATAAATGCAAGTTATTGCTGCAATGATGCACGAAAAGATTTGAGAGACCAGTGTACTGTAAATCATTCTCGGGTTAGATACGAAGCAAAGCTCTAAATCCCATTCCATGTCTTTTTTTCTTTAAAATTTTAATTCTCTCTTAAACGTGACAATTGACCTAGCTGCAACAACCACTTATGCTAAAGTATTCCACACTCTAACAACCCTGTGTGAATGTTGTAACCTCCTTTTATGTTCCGAGTACTAAACCCTTGTTTCACTATTTACCCGGCTCAATGGGCCAAAGGGCATCCTATGTTGTGTGATAATATTCAAACCCATTAGATGCTCATTATCATTCAGTTATTTCTCTTCCATATTGTGTTACCCTTTAACACAAAGGTTCTCAATCTTTGTAACACTATGCATTTAGACAGTAAAACATCGTGCGGCTGCCTCCAGGCGGGAGTCCAGGGCCACTGGGAGGGCAGTCGAGGAACTTGGTGGAATGAAGAGCTTCAATGAGAAAGCTCACTCCGTGCTTAGAAATATCATGAGAGGCAACACATTGAGATTGGAGGGAGGCAAGGACTGGTGGGACATACCAATGCCCATGTGGGATTGGGACCGCAAGTGTTTGCAGGAGATGCTGCATTGGGACATGTAGCACTGAAACCACAGATCACCAGAGTGATAGAGCAGGGAACAGGATGTGGGGATGGGGGCACAGAATGGGGGCGGGGAATTGGACAGGATGGGGGGGAATGGGGCACAGGGTGGGGGGGAGGGATTGGGCAGGATAGGGGTGGGTGGGGGCACGGGATGGGGGAGGATGGAGACATTAACCATGTCAGGAGGTGAGAAGGAATAGTCACGGACAATATGACTGTGGACTCTGACCAGGGCAGTTTCAGGAGCTGATATCAGAATCACAGAATAAAGGAATACAACACTAAATATTTAGTTTATTAATTGAGCCAATCAATGGCTCCTATTATTCAAACTCATTTGGTGCCTTTAGGAAAATTCTAGAAATGGTGACAGGGTCAATGGAGAGGAGATAAGCAGATGATACAGAGAGACAGGTCAGTGAGCCAGAGCATGTGGAGGGGAGGCCCGGGTCAGTACAGGTGGAGGGGAGGCCCTGGTCAGTACAGGTGGAGGGGAGGCCCTGGTCAGTACAGGTGGAGGGGAGGCCCTGGTCAGTACAGGTGGAGGGGAGGCCCTGGTCAGTACAGGTGGAGGGGAGGCCCTGGTCAGTAGAGGTGGAGGGGAGGCCCTGGTCAGTACAGGTGGAGGGGAGCCCCGGGTCAGTACAGGTGGAGGGGAGGCCCGGGTCAGTACAGGTGGAGGGGAGGCCCGGGTCAGTACAGGTGGAGGGGAGGCACAGTTTAACACAGCAGATGTCTGTTTTTATTTGAAATCCTGCTCAGGAACATTGCGAGTGAGTGAGCAGCCAATGATTGGAGGTCTGATTGACGTCAGATCATCAAATCCCAATGGCTAATCTGCTGTCAGTGAACTGTAAGCAGCAGGTCGACAGGAAAACAATTGGATTTGTTCTGGAGACACTCGGGTCAGTGAGGACTAGAATGTGTCGCAGAAACAGTGCAAGGAGTCAGTCGTGGGCCGGTCTCACTGGGAACAGCTGGGTCACACAATTTCTCATCATCAGCATATGCAGTCCCTCGAAATCTTGGAAGACTTGCTCCCACTCCAAAAGTGAGTTCTCAGGTGAATGAACAATTCAATGTGAGAATTACAGTCGCTGTCGCAGATGAGACAGACAGTGATTGAAGGAAAGGGTGGGTGGGACAGGTTTTCCGCACGCTCCTTCCACTGTCTGCGTTTGGTTTCTGCATGCTCTCGGCGATGGGACTCGAGGTGCTCAATGACCTCCCGGATGCTCTTCCTCCACTTAGGGTAGTCTTTGGCCAGGGGCTGCTAGGTGTCAGCGGGGATGTTACACTTTATCAAGGAGGCTTGGAGGGTGCCCTTGAAACGTTTCCTTTGCCCACCTGGGGCTTGCTTGCCATGTAGAAGTTAGAAACATAGAAAATAAGTGCAGGAGTAGGCAATTTGGCACTTCGAGCCTGCACCGCCATTCAATAAGATCATGGCTGATCATTCCCTCAGTACCCCTTTCCTGCTTTCTCTCCATACTCCTTGATCCCTTTAGTCGTAAGGGCCATATCTAACTCCCTCTTGAATATATCCAATGAACTGGCATCAACAACTCTCTGCGGCAGAGAATTACACAGGTTAACAACTCTCCGAGTGAAGAAGTTTCTCCTCATCTCAGTCCTAAATGGCCTACCCCTTATCATAAGACTAAGTCCCCTGGTTCTGGACTTCCTCAACATCGGGAACGTTCTTCCCGCCTCTAACTTGTCCAGTCCCATCAGCATCTTACACGTTTCTATGAAATCCCTTCTCATCCTTCTAAACGCCAGTGAATAAAGGCCCAGTTGATCCAGTCTCTCCTCATATGACAGTTCAGCCATCCCTGGAATCAGTCTGGTGAACCTTCGCTGCATTTCCTCAATAGCAAGAACGTTCTTCCTCAGTTTAGGAGACCAAAACTGAGCACAATATTCCAGGTGAGGCCTCACCAAGGCCCTGTACAATTGCAGTAAGACCTGCCTGCTCCTATATTCAAATCCCCTAGCTATGAAGGCCAACATACCATTTGCCTTCTTCACCGCCTGCTGTACCTGCATGCCAACTTTCAATGACTGATGAACCATGACACCCAGATCTCGTTGCACCTCCCCTTTTCCTAATCTGCCGCCATCCAGATAATATTCTGCCTTCGTGTTTTTGCCCCAAAATGGATAACCTCACATTTATCCACATTATACTGCATCTGCCATGCATTTGGCCACTCACCTAACCTGTCCAAATCAACCTGCAGCCTCTTAGCATCCTCCTCACAGCTCACACCGCCACCCAGTTTAGTGTCATCTGCAAACTTGGAGATATTACACTCAATTCCTTCATCCAAATCATTTATGTATATTGTAAAGAGCTGGGGCCCCAGCACTGAGCCCTGCGGCACCCCACTAGTCACTGCCTGCCATTCTGAAAAGGACCCGTTTATCCCGACTCTCTGCTTCCTGTCTGCCAACCAGTTCTCTATCCACGTCAGTACATTACCCCCAATACCATGCGCTTTGATTTTGCACACCAGTCTCTTGTGCAGGGCCTTGTCAAAAACTTTTTGAAAGTCCAAATACACCACATCCACTGGTTCTCCCTTGTCCACTCTGTTAGTTACATCCTCAAAAAATTTCAGAAGATTCGTCAAGCATAAATCCATGCTGACTCGGTCCGATCCTGTCACTGCTTTCCAAATGCGCTGCTATTTCATCCTTAATGATTGATTCCAACTTTTCCCCCACTACTGATGTCAGGCCAATCAGTCTATAATTACCCGTTTTCTCTCTCCCTCCTTTTTTAAAAAGTGGTGTTACATTAGCTACCCTCCAGTCCATAGGAACTGATCCAGAGTCGATAGACTGTTGGAAAATTACCACCAATGCATCCACTATTTCCAGGGCCACTTCCTTAAGTACTCTGGGATGCAGACTATCAGGCCCCAGGGATTGAGAAACAGAGAAAAATAGAAAATAGGTGCAGGAGTAGGCTATTCGGCCCTTCTAGCCTGCACCGCCATTCAATGAGTTCATGGCTGAACATGCAACTTCAGTACCCCATTCCTGCTTTCTCGCCATACCCCTTGATCCCCCTAGTAGTAAGGACTTCATCTAACTCCTTTTTGAATATCTTTAGTGAAGTGGCCTCAACAACTTTCTGTGGTAGAGAATTCCACAGGTTCACCACTCTCTGGGTGAAAAGGGTTTCTCCTCATCTCGGTCCTAAATGGCTTACCCCTTATCCTTAGACTGTGACCCCTGGTTCTGGACTTCCCCAACATTGGGAATATTCTTCCTGCATCTAACCTGTCTAAACCCATCAGAATTTTAAACGTTTCTATGAGGTCCCCTCTCATTCTTCTGAACTCCAGTGAATAAAAGCCCAGTTGATCCAGTCTTTCTTGATAGGTCAGTCCCGCCATCCCGGGAATCATTCTGGTGAACCTTCACTGCACTCCCTCAATAGCAAGAATGTCCTTCCTCAAGTTAGGAGACCAAAGCTGTACACAATACTCCAGGTGTGGCCTCACCAAGGCCCTGTACAACTGTAGCAACACCTCCCTGCCCCTGTACTCAAATCCCCTCGCTATGAAGGCCAACATGCCATTTGCTTTCTTAACCGCCTGTTGTACCTGCATGCCAACCTTCAATGACTGATGTACCATGACACCCAGGTCTCGTTGCACCTCCCCTTTTCCTAATCTGTCACCATTCAGATAATAGTCTGTCTATCTGTTTTTACCACCAAAGTGGATAACCTCACATTTATCCACATTATACTTCATCTGCCATGCATTTGCCCACTCACCTAACCTATCCAAGTCACTCTGCAGCCTCATAGCATCCTCCTCGCAGCTCACACTGCCACCCAACTTAGTGTCATCCGCAAATTTGGAGATACTACACTTAATCCCCTCGTCTAAATCATTAATGTACAATGTAAACAGCTGGGGCCCCAGCACAGAACCTTGTGGTACCCCACTAGCCACTGCCTGCCATTCTGAAAAGTACCCATTTACTCCTACTATTTGCTTCCTCTCTGACAACAAGTTCTCAATCCATGTCAGCACACTACCCTCAATCCCATGTGCTTTAACTTTGCACATTAATCTCTTGTGTGGGACCTTGTCGAAAGCCTTCTGAAAGTCCAAATATACCACATCAACTGGTTCTCCCTTGTCCACTCTACTGGAAACATCCTCAAAAAATGCCAGAAGATTTGTCAAGCATGATTTCCCTTTCACAAATCCATGCTGACTTGGACCTATCATGTCACCTCTTTCCAAATGCGCAGCTATGACATCCTTAATAATTGATTCCATCATTTTACCCACTACTGAGGTCGGGCTGACCGGTCTATAATTGCCTGTTTTCTCTCTCCCTCCTTTTTTAAAAAGTGAGGTTACCCTCCACTCGATCGGCCTTCAACCCCATCAATTTCCCTAACACAATTTCCCGCCTAATAAGGATATCCTTCAGTTCCTCCTTCTCACTAGACCCACTGTACCCTAGCACATTCGGAAGGTTATTTGTGTCTTCCTTCGTGAAGACAGAACCAAAGTATTTGTTCAACTGGTCTGCCATTTCTTTGTTCCCCATTATAAATTCACCTGAATCCGACTGCAAGGGACCTATGTTTGTTTTCACTAATCTTTTTCTCTTCACATATCTATAGAAGCTTCTGCAGTCAGTTTTTATGTTCCCTGCAAGCTTCCTCTCATACTCTATTTCCTCCCTCTTAATTAAACCCTTTGTCCTCCTTTGTTGAATTCTAAATTTCTCCCACTCCTCAGGTTTGTTGCTTTTTCTGGCCAATTTATATGCCTCTTCCTTGGATTTAACATTATCCTTAATTTCCCTTGTAAGCCACGGTTGAGCCACCTTCCCCGTTTTATTTTTACTCCAGACAGGGATGTATAATTGCTGAAGTTCACTCATGTGATCTTTAAATGTTTGCCATTGCCTATCCACCGTCAACCCTTTAAGTATCCTTTGCCAGTCTATTCTAGCCAATTCATCCCTCATACCATCAAAGTTACCTTTCCTTAAGTTCAGGACCCTAGTTTCCAAATTAACTGTGTCACTCTCCACCTTAATAAAGAATTCTACCATATTATGGTCACTCTTCCCCAAGGGGCCTCGCACAATAAGATTGCTAATTAGTCCCTTCTCATTACACATCACCCAGTCTAGGATGGCCAGCTCTCTAGTTGGTTCCTCGACATATTGGTCTAGGAAACCATCCCTAATACACTCCAGGAAATCCTCCTCCACCACATTGCTACCAGTTTGGTTAGCCCAATCAATAAGTAGATTAAAGTCGCCCATGATAACTGCTGTCCCTTTATTGCACACATCCCTAATTTCTTGTTTGATGCTGTCCCCAACCTCACTACTACTGTTTGGTGGTCTGTACACAATTCCCACTAGCGTTTTCTGCCCTTTGGTATTCCGCAGTGCCACCCATACCGATTCCACATCATCCAGGCTCATGTCCCTCCTTACTATTGCATTAATTTCCTCTTTAACCAGCAACGCCACCCCGCCTCCTTTTCCTCTCTGCCTATCCTTCCTAAATGTTGAATACCCTTGGATGTTGAGTTCCCAGCCTTGGTCACCCTGGAGCCATGTCTCCGTGATGCCAATTACATGATATCCATTAACTGCTGTCTGCGCCGAGTAGAGCACTTGCTTTGGGAGTCTCGTGTCGGGCATGTGGATGATGTGGCCCGCCCGACGGAGCTGGTCGAGTGTGGTCAGCGCTTCGATGCTGGGGATTTTGGCCTGAGCGAAAACACTGACGTTGGTGCATCTGTCCTCCCAGGGGATTTGCAGGATCTTGCGGAGGCAGCGCTGGTGGTAGTTCTCCAGCGCTTTGATGTGTCTTCTGTATATAGTCCACGTCTCTGAGTCATATAGGAACGCCATTTTTATGGCTCACAGAAATCACAGAGGTTTTGCCCATTGCAAGAATACCTCATTAATGAGCCAGAACCTTTTGCACCTCAACACTGCCAATACTGCCCGAAGTCTGTGCCCCAGCCCCTGATCACACCCCCTTCCTGGACTCACCATCAATCAATCAGAGTGTCTGTAGAGCTTCAATGGACTGTCCAACATCTGTTAGCTTCAAACCACAACACTGCTGACTCCTACCCGTAAAATATCCCCCTGCTCCTCCCCCACCCCCAGTCTCTGGCTGCACCCTCCCACATTCCAACCTTCCCACTATGGCAGCTCCAATTGCTGGCTTCATAACAAATTGGCCCCAAAATCTGGATGGGGGAAATCTTGGGGAAATCTTGGGGAAATCTCTACCTCTGACCCTGGGAAGGGAAGAGAGAGTCCGCCTCCACCCCCAGAAAAAAGATACAGCAACTGCCCCCCCTCCCCGCATTCATCCTCCCCCTCCCGCAACCCTCCCCACCACACACCCCGCCTCCCCTCTCCTCCCCCCCTCCCCTCTCTCCTCTCCTCTCCCCTCTCCTCCCCCCTCTCTCCTCTCCCGTACCCCTCCTTCCACCCCTCTCCCCTCCACCCCCATCTCCACCTCCCCACTCCACCATCTCCCCCCTACCCCCATCTCCCCCCCCTCTACCCCCATCTCCCCCGCTACCCCAATCTCCCCCCTCCATCTCCCCCCTCCCCCCACCCCCCCACCACCCTCCTCCCATCTTCCCCAATCCCCCTCCACCCTCCTCCCACCTTCCCCCATCCCCCTCCTCCGCACCTTCCCCCCCACCCCTTTTCACACCGTCCCCTCACCCACCTTCCCCTCCCCACCCCTCTTCCCACCTTCCCTTCCCCCCCTCCTCCTCCCACCTTCCCTCCCCCCCCTCCTCTTCCCACCTTCCCCTCCCCCCCTCCTCTTCCCACCTTCCCCTCCCCCTCTTTCCACCTTCCCCCCCCTGTATGTACCTCTGCTCTGTACGGAAGGATAATCGCACTCGCCAAGTTGCCTATAATTCCACTCAGGATGTAGATGATTGAAATACGCAGCAAACCCGCCAACTTCTCTAGGTCCCGAAGAATAGTCATCTGGAAAAGCACAGATACCAGGCAGTGGATGATCCTGGAGGAGAGTGGGGGAAGAATGAGAGAGCAAAAAGGAGAGGGAGAGAGAGAGAAAGAGAGAGAGAGAGAGAGAGAGAGAGAGAGAGAGAGAAGGCAAGAGATAACCCCCGACATATAAACCACACCCAAAATGAGATGAAATATAATGTTCCATTTTTGTTTGGGATATTTCGGCAAGTTATATTTTTTAAAGAGAGATTCTGAACATTTACACAACACAACAGGATTCGAACACAATATATAGTTACACAGACACAGGCCATTCAGCCCCAGCGCTCCGTGCCGGGGTTTATGCTCCACACCAGCCTCCTCCCACGCCTCTCCATCTCACCCCATCAGCAAATCCTTCTATTCCTTTCTCTCTCGTGTGTTTATCCAGTTTCTCCTTAAATGCATCTCTGCTATTCTCCTCGACCACTATGTGGTAGCAAGTTCCACATTCTCATCAATCTCTGGGTCAAGAAGTTTCTCCTGAATTACCCATTGGATTTATTAATAACTATCTTATATTTATGGCCCCTAGTTCTGGTCTCGTCCATAAATGAAAACATCTTCTCTACATTTAAACTATCAAACCCCTTTCATAGTCTTAAAGTGGGTCATCCCTCAATCTTCTCCTGCCTGTTCAATTTTTCCGGTTCTGCTATCATTGTAGTAAATGTTTGCACCTTCTCCAGTGCCTCTATATCCTGTTTATAATATGGAGACTAGAACTATTCACAGAACTCCAAAAGTGGTCTAACCAAGGTTCGATACCAGTTGAACATAACTTCTCTGCTTTTCTATTCTATTCCTCCAGAAATGAACCCCAGAACTGGGTTTGCTTTTTATGGCCTTATTAACCTGCGTCGCTGCTTTTAGTGATCGGTGTATTGTACCCCCAGATTCCTGAGATGAAGGGGTTGTCTTATGAAGAAAGGTTGAGTAGGTTGGGCCTATACTCATTGGAGTTTAGAAGACTGAGAGATGATCTTATTGAAACATACAAGATTATGTGGGGGCTCGACAAGATAGATGCAAAGAAGATATTTCCCCTCGTGGGGGAATCTAGAACTAGGGGGCAGAATAAGGGGTCGCCCATTTAAAATGGAGATGAGGAATTTCTTCTCTCAGAGGATTGTGAATCTTTGGAATTCTCTACCCCAGAGAGCTGTGGAGGCTGGGTCATTGAATATATTTAAGATGGGGATAGATTTTTGAACAATAAGGGAGCGGGCAGGGAAGTGGAGTTGAGGCCAAGATCAGATCAGCCGTGATCTTATTGAATGGCGGAGCAGGCTCGAGGGCCTGATAGCCGATTCCTGCTCCTATTTCTTATGTTCTTATCCATCTGTTCCTCTACTCCATTTAGACACTTATTTTCCAAGGAGTATGTGACCTCTTATTCTTCCTACCAAAATGTACCACCTCAGACTTATCAATACTGAAGTTCATTTGGCAATTACACGCCCATTATGTGAGTTTATTGCCTCCTTGTATTTTGTTGTAGTGCTCCTCTGTAGTAACTGCATTCCCTAATTTTGGAACATAATTAGGAGCATGAATAGGCCATTCGGCCCATCGAGCCAGCTCCGCCATTCAACGAGATCATGACTGATCTTCTACCTCAACTCCACTTTCCTGCACTGTCCCCATATCCCTTGATTCCCTTAATATCTAAAAATCTATTGATTTCAGTCTTGAATAGATTCAAAGACTGAGCCTCCACAGCCCTCTGGGGCAGAGAATTCCAAAGATTCACCACCCTCTCAGTGAACAAATTTCTCCTCATCTCAGTCCTAAATGGCCGATCCCTTATTCTGAGACTGTGACCACTGGTTCTAGATTCTCCACAGGAAACATCCACCCTGCATCAAACAGGAAATTAGGGATGAGTGCAATAAAGGTACAGCAGTTATCATGGGTCACTTTAATCTACATATAGATTGGGCTAACCAAACTGGTAGCAATACTGTGGAGGAGAATTTCCTGGAGGGTAAGTGATTGGCTGGTGATTGGTGAGTAGTTTTTCTTTTTTCTCTTCTATATCAGTGAGTAACTTTTAACACTGTTGCCAATTTAAGTGTATATAAGGGTTAAGTCATGGCAGGAGAGCTCGGTCGGGTGTTATGCTCCTCCTGTACCATGTGGGAACTCAGGGACACTTCCGGTGTCCCTGACGATTACGTGTGCGGGAAGTGTATCCGCCTCCAGCTCCTGACAGACCGCGTTGCGGAGTTGGAGCTGAGGGTGGATTCACTCTGGAGCATCCACGATGCTGAGAATGACGTGAGTATCACGTGTAGCGAGTTGGTCATACCACAGGGAAAGGGTCCACAGCCAGATAGGGAATGGAAGACCAACAGGAAGAGCAGTGCAAGGAAGGTAGTGCAGGAGTCCCCTGTGGTCATCCCCCTGCAAAACAGATACACTGCTTTGGGTACTGTTGAGGGGGATGACTCATCAGGGGAGGGCAGCAGCAGCCAAGTTCATGGCACCGTGGCTGGCTCTGCTGCACAGGAGGGCAGGAAAAAGAGTGGGAGAGCAATAGTGATTGGGGATTCAATGGTGAGGGGAATAGATAGGCGTTTCTGCGGCCGCAACCGAGACTCCAGGATGGTATGTTGCCTCCCTGGTGCAAGGGTCAAGGATGTCTCGGAGCGGGTGCAGGACATTCTAAAAAGGGAGGGAGAACAGCCAGTTGTCGTGGTGCACATTGGTACCAACGACATAGGTAAAAAGAGGGATGAGGTCCTACGAAACGAATTTAAGGAGCTAGGAGCTAAATTAAAAAGTAGGACCTCAAAAGTAGTAATCTCGGGATTGCTACCAGTGCCACGTGATAGTCAGAGTAGGAATCGCAGGATAGCGCAGAGGAATACGTGGCTTGAGCAGTGGTGCAACAGGGAGGGATTCAAATTCCTGGGGCATTGGAACCGGTTCTGGGGGAGGTGGGACCAGTACAAACCGGACGGTCTGCACCTGGGCAGGACCGGAACCAATGTCCTAGGGGGAGTGTTTGCTAGTGCTGTTGGGGAGGATTTAAACTGATATGGCAGGGGGATGGGAACCAATGCAGGGAGACAGAGGGAAACAAAAAGGAGGCAAAAGCAAAAGACAGAAAGGAGATGAGGAAAAGTGGAGGGCAGAGAAACCCAAGGCAAAGAACAAAAAGGGCCACTGTACAGCAAAATTCTAAAAGGACAAAGGGTGTTAAAAGAACAAGCCTGAAGGCTTTGTGTCTTAATGCAAGGAGTATCCGCAATAAAGTGGATGAATTAACTGTGCAAATAGATGTTAACAAATATGATGTGATTGGGATTACGGAGACGTGGCTCCAGGATGATCAGGGCTGGGAACTCAACATCCAGGGGTATTCAACATTCAGGAAAGATAGAATAAAAGGAAAAGGAGGTGGGGTAGCATTGCTGGTTAAGGAGCAAATTAAGGCAATAGTTCGGAAGGACATTAGCTTGGATGATGTGGAATCTATTTGGGTAGAGCTGCAGAATACCAAAGGACAAAAAACGTTTGTGGGAGTTGTGTACAGACCTCCAAACAGTAGTAGTGATGTTGGGGAGGGCATCAAACATGAAATTAGGGGTGCGTGCAATAAAGGTGCAGCAGTTATAATGGGTGACTTTAATATGCACATAGATTGGGTTAACCAAACTGGAAGCAATACGGTAGAGGAGGATTTCCTGGAGTGCATAAGGGATGGTTTTTTAGACCAATATGTCGAGGAACCAACTAGGGGGGAGGCCATCTTAGACTGGGTGTTGTGTAATGAGAGAGGATTAATTAGCAATCTCATTGTGCGAGGCCCCTTGGGGAAGAGTGACCATAATATGGTGGAATTCTGCATTAGGATGGAGAATGAAACAGTTAATTCAGAGACCATGGTCCAGAACTTAAAGAAGGGTAACTTTGAAGGTATGAGGCGTGAATTGGCTAGGATAGATTGGCGAATGATACTGAAGGGGTTGACTGTGGATGGGCAATGGCAGACATTTAGAGACCGCATGGATGAACTACAACAATTGTACATTCCTGTCTGTCGTAAAAATAAAAAAGGGAAGGTGGCTCAACCGTGGCTATCAAGGGAAATCAGGGATAGCATTAAAGCCAAGGAAGTGGCATACAAATTGGCCAGAAATAGCAGAGAACCCGGGGACTGGGAGAAATTTAGAACTCAGCAGAGGAGGACAAAGGGTTTGATTAGGGCAGGGAAAATGGAGTTCGAGAAGAAGCTTGCAGGGAACATTAAGACGGATTGCAAAAGTTTCTATAGATATGTAAAGAGAAAAAGGTTAGTAAAGACAAACGTAGGTCCCCTGCAGTCAGAATCAGGGGAAGTCATAACGGGGAACAAAGAAATGGCGGACCAATTGAACAAGTACTTTGGTTCGGTATTCACTGAGGAGGACACAAACAACCTTCCGGATATAAAAGGGGTCGGAGGGTCTAGTAAGGAGGAGGAACTGAGGGAAATCCTTATTAGTCGGGAAATTGTGTTGGGGAAATTGATGGGATTGAAGGCCGATAAGTCCCCAGGGCCTGATGGACTGCATCCCAGAGTACTTAAGGAGGTGGCCTTGGAAATAGTGGATGCATTGACAGTCATTTTCCAACATTCCATTGACTCTGGATCAGTTCCTATGGAGTGGAGGGTAGCCAATGTAACCCCACTTTTTAAAAAAGGAGGGAGAGAGAAAACAGGGAATTACAGACCGGTCAGCCTGACACCGGTAGTGGGTAAAATGATGGAATCAATTATTAAGGATGTCATAGCTGCGCATTTGGAAAGAGGTAATATGATAGGTCCAAGTCAGCATGGATTTGTGAAAGGGAAATCATGCTTGACAAATCTTCTGGAATTTTTTGAGGATGTTTCCAGTAGAGTGGACAAGGGAGAACCAGTCGATGTGGTATATTTGGACTTTCAGAAGGCTTTCGACAAGGTCCCACACAAGAGATTAATGTGCAAAGTTAAAGCACATGGGATTGGGGGTAGTGTGCTGACATGGATTGAGAACTGGTTGTCAGACAGGAAGCAAAGAGTAGGAGTAAATGGGGACTTTTCAGAATGGCAGGCAGTGACTAGTGGGGTACTGCAAGGTTCTGTGCTGGGGCCCCAGCTGTTTACACTGTACATTAATGATTTAGACGAGGGGATTAAATGTAGTATCTCCAAATTTGCGGATGACACTAAGTTGGGTGGCAGTGTGTGCTGCAAGGAGGATTCTATGAGGCTGCAGAGCGACTTGGATAGGTTAGGTGAGTGGGCAAATGCATGGCAGATGAAGTATAATGTGGATAAATGTGAGGTTATCCACTTTGGTGGTAAAAACAGAGAGACAGTCTATTATCTGAATGGTGACAGATTAGGAAAAGGAGAGGTGCAACGAGACCTGGGTGTCATGGTACATCAGTCATTGAAGGTTGGCATGCAGGTACAGCAGGCGGTTAAGAAAGCAAATGGCATGTTGGCCTTCATAGCGAGGGGATTTGAGTACAAGGGCAGGGAGGTGTTGCTACAATTGTACAGGGCCTTGGTGAGGCCACACCTGGAGTATTGTGTACAGTTTTGGTCTCCTAACCTGAGGAAGGACATTCTTGCTATTGAGGGAGTGCAGCGAAGGTTCACCAGACTGATTCCCGGGATGGCGGGACTGACCTATCAAGAAAGACTGGATCAACTGGGCTTGTATTCACTGGAGTTCAGAAGAATGAGAGGGGACCTCATAGAAACGTTTAAAATTCTGACGGGGTTAGACAGGTTAGATGCAGGAAGAATGTTCCCAATGTTGGGGAAGTCCAGAACCAGGGGACACAGTCTAAGGATAAGGGGGAAGCCATTTAGGACTGAGATGAGGAGGAATTTCTTCACCCAGAGAGTGGTGAACCTGTGGAATTCTCTACCACAGAAAGTTGTTGAGGCCAATTCACTAAATATATTCAAAAAGGAGTTAGATGAAGTCCTTACTACTAGGGGAATCAAGGGGTATGGTGAGAAAGCAGGAATGGGGTACTGAAGTTGCATGTTCAGCCATGAACTCATTGAATAGCGGTGCAGGCTAGAAGGGCCGAATGGCCTACTCCTGCACCTATTTTCTATGTTTCTATGTTCTATGTTTCTATGTATTAGGGATGGTTTTCTCGGCCAATATGTCGAGGAACCACCTGGAGAGCAGGCCATCCTAGGCTGGGTGTTGTGTAATGAGAGAGGATTAATTAGCAATCTTGTCGTGTGAGGCCCCTTGGAGAAGAGTGCCCATAATATGGTAGAATTCTTCATTAAGATGGAGAGTGACAGTTAATTCAGAGACTAGGGTGCTGAATTTAAAGAAAGGTAACTTCAATCGTATGAGGCGTGAATTGGCAAGGCTAGACTGGCGAATGATACTTAAAGGGTTGACGGTGGATAGGCAATGGCAGACATTTAAATATCACATGGATGAACTTCAGCAATTGTACATCCCTGTCTGGCGTAAAAATAAAACGGGGAAGGTGGCTCAACCGTGGCTAACAAGGGAAATTAGGGATAGTGTTAAATCCAAGGAAGAGACTTATAAATTGGCCAGAAAAAGCAGCAAACCTGAGGATGCGGAGAATTTTATAATACAGCAGAGGAGGATACAGGGTTTAATTAGGAGGGGGAGCATAGAGTACGAGAGGAAGCTTGCTGGGAACATAAAAACTGACTGCAAAAGCTTCTATAGCTATGTGAAGAGAAGAAGAATAGTGAAGACAAACGTAGGTCCCTTGCAGCCAGATTCAGGTGAATTTATAATGGGAAACAAAGAAATGGCGGACTAGTTAAACAAATACTTTGGTTCTGTCTTCACGAAGGAAGACACAAATAACCTTCCGGAAATATTTAGGGACCAAAGTCTAGTGAGAAGGAGGAAATGAAGGAAATCCTTATTAGGCGGGAAATCGTGTTAGGGAAATTGATGGGATTGAAGGCCAATGAATCCCCGAGGCCTGATAGTCTGCATCCCAGAGTACTTAAGGAAGTAGCCCTAGAAATAGTGGATGCATTGGTGATCATTTTCCAACAGTCTATCGACTCTGGATCGGTTACTATGGACTGGAGGGTAGCTAATGTAACACCACCTTTTAAGAAGGGAGGGAGAGAGAAGGCGGGTAATTATAGATCGGTTAGTCTGACATCAGTAGTGAGGAAAATGTTGGAATCAATTATTAAGGATGAAATAGCAGCACATTTGGAAAGCAGTGACGGGATCGGACCAAGTCAGCATGGATTTATGAAAGGGAAATCATGCATGACAAAGCTTCTAGAATTTTTTGAGGATGCAACTAATAGAGTGGACAAGGGAGAACCAGTGGATGTGGTCTATTTGGACTTTCAAAAGGCTTTTGACAAGGTCCCACACAAGAGATGGATGTGCAAAATTAAAGCACATGGTATTGGGGGTAATGTACTTACGTGGATAGAGAACTGGTTGGCAGACAGTAAGCAGAGAGTCGGGATAAACGGGTCCTTTTCAGAATGGCAGGCAGTGACTAGTGGAGTGCAGCAGGGTTCAGTGCTGGGACCCCAGGTATTTACAATATACATTAATGATTTGGATGAGGGAATTGAGTGTAATATCTCCAAGTTTGCAGATGACACTAAGCTGGGGGGTGGTGTGAGCTGTGAGGAGGACGCTAAAAGGCTGCAGGGTGACTTGGACAGGTTAGGTGAGTGGGCAAATGAGTGGCAGATGCAGTATAACGTGGATAAATGTGAGATTATCCATTTTGGTGGCAAAAACACGAGGGCAGATTAGGAAATGGGGAGGTGCAACGAGACCTGGGTGTCATGGTACATCAGTCATTGAAAGTTGGCATGCAGGTGCAGCAGGTGGTGAAGAAGGCAAATGGTATGTTGGACTTCATAGCTAGGGGATTTGAGTTTTGGAGCAGGGAGGTCTTACTGCAGTTGTACAGGGCCTTAGTGAGGCCTCACCTGGAATATTGTGTTCAGTTTTGGTCTCCTAATCTGAGGAAGGACGTTCTTGCTATTGAGGGAGTGCAGCGAAGGTTCACCAGACTGATTCCCGGGATGGCAGGACTGACAAATGAGGAGAGACTGGATCAAATGGGCCTGTATTCACTGGAGTTTAGAAGGATAAGAGGGGATCTCATTGAAACATATAAAATTCTGATGGGACTGGACAGATCAGATGCAGGAAGAATGTCCCCAATGTTGGGGATGTCCAGAATCAGGTGACATATTCTAAAGATAAGAGGTGAGCCATTTAGGACTGAGATGAGGAGAAACTTCTTCACCGAGTTGAGGAGAAACTTCTTCACTGAGTTGTTAACCTGTGGAATTCCCTGCCGCAGAGAGTTGTTGATGCCAGTTCATTGGATATATTCAAGAGGGAGTTAGATATGGGCCTTACGGCTAAAGGGATTAAGGGGTATGGAGAGAAAGCAGGAAAGGGGTACTGAGATGATCAGCCATGATCTTATTGAATGGTGGTGCAGGCTCAAAGGGCCGAATGGCCTACTCCTGCACCTATTTTGTATGTTTCTATATTAATGATTTAGACAAAGGAATTGAATGTAATATCTCCAAGTTTGCAGATGACACTAAGCTGGGTGGCATTGTGAGCTGTGAGGAGGATGCTAAGAGGCTGCAGGGTGACTTGGACAGGTTAGGTGTGTGGGCAAATGCATGGCAGATGCAGTATAATGCGGATAAGTGTGAGGTTATCTACTTTGGTGGCAAAAACAGGAAGGCAGATTATTATCTGAATGGTGACAGATTAGTAAAAGGGGAGGTGCAACGAGACCTGGGTGTCATGGTACATCAGTCACTGAAAGTAGGCATGCAGGTACATCAGGCAGTTAAGGAAGCAAATGGCATGTTGGCCTTCATAGCGAGGGGATTTGAGTACAGGGGCAGGGAGGTACAACTGCAGTTGTACAGGGCCTTAGTGAGACCACACCTTGAGTATAGTGTGCAGTTTTGGTCTCCTAATCTGAGGAAGGACATTCTTGCTATTGAGGGAGTGCAGTGAAGACTCACCAGACTGATTCCTGGGATGGCAGGACTGACATATGAGGAGAGACTGTATCGACTAGGCTTATATCCACTGGAGTTTAGAAGAATGAGAGGGGATCTCATAGAAGCATCTAAAATTCTGATGGGATTGGACAGGTTAGATGCAGGAAGAATGTTCCCGATGTTGGGGATGTCCAGAACCAGGGGTCACAGTCTAAGGATAAGGGGTAAGCCATTTAGCACCGAGATGAGGAGAAACTTCTTCACTCAGAGAGTTGTTAACCTGTGGAATTCTCTACCACAGAAAGTTGTTGAGGCCAGTTCGTTGGATATATTCAAAAGGGAGTTAGATGTGGCCCTTACGGCTAAAGGGATCAAGGGGTATGGAGAGAAAGCAGGGATGGGATACTGAAGTTGCATGAACAGCCATGAGCATATTGAATGATAGTGCAGGCTCGAAGGGCCAAATTGCCTACTCCTGCACCTATTTTCTATGTTTCTATGGCCCAAGCACCGATCCTTGCGGCACCACACTAGTTACAGCCTGCCAACCCGAAAATGACTCGTTTATTCCTACTCTGTTTTCCGTCCATTAACCACCTCTTTCAAAACTCTATTTATTGGCTTTCAGACTCATTAATTTCTCCTGTAATTTTTTTTTTACTAATACTAATTTCTTTCAGTTCCTCATTCTCGTTGGACCCTTGGTTCTCCACCTTTTCCAGGAGGTTTTTTGTGTCTACTTCTGAGAAGACAGACACAAAGTATTTGTTTAATTTCTCTGCCATTTCCTTATTCCCCATTATAATTTCTCCTGTCTCAGCCTGAACGAGACCCACATTTACTTTCGCTAATCTTTTCCGTTTTAGGTATCTATAGAAGTCTGTTTTTATTTCTCTCGCTAGTTTACTCTCATATTCTATTTTCCCTTTCTTTATCAATTTCTTGGTCCTCTTTCGCTGATTTCTAAAATCCTCCCAATCCTCAGGCTTGCTGCTCTTTTGGCAACATTATAAGCCTCTTCCTTTGATCGAATACTGTCTTTAACTTCTCTTGTTAGCCCCGGTTGGACCACTTTTCCTGTGGGGTTTTTGTGCCTTAAAAGGGATGTATATTTGTTGTAAATTATTATTAATTCTTTAAATGCTAGCCATTGCTTGTCTACTGTCATACCTTTTAATGTAGTTTCCCAATCTTCCTTAGCCAATTCTCCCCTCATACCTACGTAGTTTCCTTTGTTTAGATTTAAGATCCTAGTTTCGGATTTAACTTAATCACTGTCAGAATCTCTCTGCTACAGGCTCACTGTCTGAATGTTCACTGTCAGAATTTCTCTGCTACAGGCTCACTGTAGCAGAGTTATTCTGACAGTGAACATCCAGACAGTGAGCCTATAGCAGAGAGATTCTGACAGTGAACATCCAGACAGTGAGCCTATAGCAGAGAGAGTCGTCAGTGAACATCCAGACAGTGAGCCTGTAGCAGAGAGAGTCGTCAGTGAACATCCAGACAGTGAACCTGTAGCAGAGAGAGTTGTCAGTGAACATCCAGACAGTGAGCCTGTAGCAGAGAGTCGTTAGTGAACATCCAGACAGTGAACCTGTAGCAGAGAGAGTCATCAGTGAACATCCAGACAGTGAACCTGTAGCAGAGAGATTCTGACAGTGAACATCCAGACAGTGAGCCTATAGCAGAGAGAGTTGTCAGTGAACATCCAGACAGTGAGCCTGTAGCAGAAAGAGTCGTCAGTGAACATCCAGACAGTGAGCCTGTAGCAGAGAGAGTCGTCAGTGAACATCCAGACAGTGAACCTGTAGCAGAGAGAGTCATCAGTGAACATCCAGACAGTGAGCCTGTAGCAGAGAGATTCTGACAGTGAACATCCAGACAGTGAGCCTATGGCAGAGATTCTGACAGTGAACATCCAGACAGTGAGCCTATAGCAGAGAGATTCTGACAGTGAACATCCAGACAGTGAGCCTATAGCAGAGAGATTCTGACAGTGAACATCCAGACAGTGAGCCTATAGCAGAGAGATTCTGACAGTGAACATCCAGATAGTGAGCCTATAGCAGAGAGAGTCATCAGTGAACATTCAGACAGTCAACCTGTAGCAGAGAGATTCTGACAGCGAACATCCAGACAGTGAGCCTGTAGCAGAGAGATTCTGACAGCGAACATCCAGACAGTGAGCCTGTAGCAGAGAGATTCTGACAGCGAACATCCAGACAGTGAGCCTGTAGCAGAGAGATTCTGACAGCGAACATCCAGACAGTGAGCCTGTAGCTGAGAGATTCTGACAGCGAACATCCAGACAGTGAGCCTGTAGCTGAGAGATTCTGACAGTGAACATCCAGACAGTGAGCCTGTAGCAGAGAGATTCTGACAGCGAACATCCAGACAGTGAGCCTGTAGCTGAGAGATTCTGACAGCGAACATCCAGACAGTGAGCCTGTAGCTGAGAGATTCTGACAGTGAACAAGCTAAATCCTGATCTTATTATGGTCACTCTTCCCGAAGGGCCCCTTTACTACAAGGATATTAATTAACCCTTTCTCATTCATAATACTACATCTAAAATAGCCTGCTCTCTAGTTGGTTCCTCAACATACTGATCTAGAAAACCATCTTGTATACATTCCATGAATTCGTCCTCTACACTTATTATTTGATGTCAGAAACACACAATTAACAAACAGCAATTGTCCATAAAAATCTTAGCTCTTACTTTGGACATTGCTTGGCGCCAGACAAATAGGGATTGACCATTACATGCGTATTGTGTGGATATTGTTCTTACCCAGCATGAAGGAAAAGGGAGAGCCAGAGCCTGTAGATCTGATCTGGAACATTTGGATTGAGGAATGGCAACAATCCACACACGTCATCCAGACAGTGAACCTGTAGCAGAGAGAGTCGTCAGTGAACATCCAGACAGTGAACCTGTAGCAGAGAGAGTCATCAGTGAACATCCAGACAGTGAACCTGTAGCAGAGAGAGTCGTCAGTGAACATCCAGACAGTGAACCTGTAGCAGAGAGAGTCATCAGTGAACATCTAGACAGTGAACCTGTAGCAGAGAGAGTCGTCAGTGAACATCCAGGCAGTGAACCTGTAGCAGAGAGTGTTATCAGTGAACATCCAGACAGTGAACCTGTAGCAGAGAGATTGTCAGTGAACATCCAGACAGTGAGCCTGTAGCAGAGAGATTGTGTCAGTGAACATCCAGACAGTGAGCCTGTATCAGAAAGATTGTCAGTGAACATCGAGACAGTGAGCCTGTAGCAGAGATTTGTCAGTGAATATCCAGACAGTGAGCCTGTAGCAGAGAGATTGTGTCAGTGAACATCGAGACAGTGAGCCTATAGCAGAGAGATTTGTCAGTGAATATCCAGACAGTGAGCCTGTAGCAGAGAGATTGTGTCAGTGAACATCGAGACAGTGAGCCTGTAGCAGAGAGATTGTGTCAGTGAATATCCAGACAGTGAGCCTGTAGCAGAGCAATCTGTGGTATGTTTTCATGGCAGTTGTCGTGGTGCATATAGGTACTAATGATATAGGTAAAAAACGGGATGAGGTCCTACAAGATGAATTTAGGGAGCTAGGAACTAAATTAAAAAGTAGGACCTCAAAAGTAGGAATCTCAGGATTGCTACCAGTGCCACGTGCTAGTCAGAGTAGGAATCGCAGGATAGCTCAGATGAATACGTGGCTTGAGGAGTGGTGCAGAGGGGAGGGATTCAAATTCCTGCGACATTGGAAACGGTTCTGGGGAATTTGGGACCAGTACAAACTGGACAGTCTGTTAGGGTTAGGGTGAGTGTTTGCTAGTGCTGTTGGGGAGGAGTTAAACTAATATGGCAGGGGGATGGGAGCCTATGCAGAGAGTCAGAGGAAAGTAGAATGGAGGCAGAAGCAAAAGATAGAAAGAAGAAAAGTAAAAGTGGAGGGCAGAGAAACCTAAGACAAAAAGCAAAAAGGGCCACATTACAGCAAAATTCTAAAGGGACAAAGTGTGTTAAAAAGACAAGCCTGAAGGCTCTGTTCTTCAATGCGAGGAGTATTCGGAATAAGGTGGACAAATTAATTGCGCAGATAGCAGTTAACGGATATGATGTAATTGGCATCACGGAGACAGCAGGATGACCAAGGCTGGGAACTCAACATCCAGGGGTATTCAACATTTAGGAAGGATAGACAGAAAGGAAAAGAAGGTGGGCTGGCGTTGCTGGTTAAAGAGGAAATTAATGCAATCGTAAGGAAGGATATTAGCCTGGATCATGTGGAATCGGTATGGGTGGAGCTACGGAATACCAAAGGGCAGAAAACGCTAGTGGGAATTGTGTAGACACCTAGACTGGGTGATGTGTAATGAGAAAGGACTAATTAGCAATCTTGTTGCGCAAGGCCCCTTGGGGAAGAGTGACCATAATATGGTAGAATTTTTTTATTAAGATAGAGAGTGACACAGTTAATTCAGAGACTAGGGTCCTGAACTTAAGGAAAGGTAACTTCGATGGTATGAGAGATGAATTGGCTAGAATAGACTGACGAGTGATACTTAAAGGGTTGATGATGGATAGGCAATGGCAAACATTTAAAGATCACATGAATTCAACAAATGTACATCCCTGTCTGGAGTAAAAATAAAACGGGGAAGGTGGCTCGACTGTGGCTAACAAGGGAAATTAAGGATAGTGTTAAATCCAAGGAAGAGGCATATAAATTGGCCAGAAATAGCAGCAAACCTGAGGACTGGGAGAATTTTATAATACAGCAGAGGAGGACAAAGGGTTTAAATTAGGAGGGGGAAAATAGAATATGAGAGGAAGCTTGCCGGGAACCTAAAAACTGACTGCAAAAGCTTCTCTAAATATGTGAAGAGAAAAAGAATAGTGAAGACAAACGTAGGTCCCTTGCAGTCAGAATCAGGTGAATTTATATTGGGAAACAAAGAAATGGCGGACTAGTTAAACAAATACTTTGGTTCTATCTTCATGAAGGAAGACACAAATAACCTTCCAGAAATACTAAAGGACCGAGGGTCTAGTGAGAAGGAGGAACTGAAGGAAATCCTTATTAGGCGAGAAATTGTGTTGGGGAAATTGATGGAATTGAAGGCTGATAAATCCCCGGGGCCTGATAGTCTGCATCCCAGAGTACTTAAGGAAGTAGCCCTAGAAATAGTGGATGCATTGGTGATCATTTTCCAACAGTCTATGGTACATCTGGATCGGTTCCTATGGACTGGAGGGTAGCTAATGTAACACCACTTTTTAAGAAGGGAGGGAGAAAGAAGGCGGGTAATTATAGGCCAGTTAGCCTGACATCAGTAAAATGTTGGAATCAATTATTAAAGATGAAATAGGAGCACATTTGGAAAGCAGTGACGGGATCGGTCCAAGTCAGCATGGATTTATGAAAGGGAAATCATGCTTGACAAATCTTCTAGAATTCTTTGAGGATGTAACTAACAGAGTGGACAAGGGAGAACCGGTAGATGTGGTGTATTTGGACTTTCAAAAGGCTTTTGACACATTCCCACACAAGAGATTGATGTGCAAAATTAAAGCACATGGTATTGGGGGTTATGTACTGACGTGGATAGAGAACTGGTTGGCAGACAGGAAGCAGAGAGTCAGGATAAATGGGTCCTTTTCAGAATGGCAGGCAGTGACTAGTGGAATGCCGCAGGGCTCAGTGCTGGGACCCCAGCTATTTACAATATACATCAATGATTTGGATGAAGAAATTGAGTGTAATATCTCCAAGTTTGTAGATGACACTAAGCTGGGTGGCGGTGTGAGCTGTGAGGAGGATGCTAAGAGGCTGCAGGGTGACTTGGACAGGTTAGGTGAGTGGGCAAACGAGTGACAGATGCAGTATAATGTGGATAAATGTGAGGCTATCCACTTTGGTGGCAAAAACATGAAGGCGGATTATCTGAATGGTGGCAGATTAGGAAAAGGGAAGGTGCAACGAGGCCTGGTGTCATGGTACATCAGTCATTGAAAGTTGGCATGCAGGTACAGCAGGCGGTGAAGGCAGAAAATGGTATGTTGGCCTTCATAGCTAGGGGATTTCTGTATAGGAGCAGGGAGGTCTTACTGCAGTTGTACAGGGCCTTGGTGAGGCCTCATCTGGAATATTGTGTTCAGTTTTGATCTCCTAATCTGAGGAAGGACGTTCTTGCTATTGAGGGAGTGCAGCGAAGGTTCATCAGACTGATTCCCGGGATGGCAGGACTGACATATGAGGTGAGACTGGATCAACTGTGCCTGCATTCACTGGAGTTTAGAAACATGAGAGGGGATGTCTTAGAAACATATACAATTCTGACGGGACTGGACAGGTTAGATGCAGGAAGAATGTTCCCGATGTTGGGGAAGTCCAGAACCAGGGGACACAGTCTATGGATAAGGGGTAGGCCATTTAGGACTGAGATGAGGAGAAACTTCTTCATTCAGACAATTGTTAACCTGTGGAATTCCCTGCCGCAAAGAGTTGTTGATGCCAGTTCATTGGGTATATTCAAGAGGGAGTTAGATATGGCCCTTACTGCTAAAGGGATCAAGGGGTATTGAGAGAAAGCAGGAAAGGGGTAGCGAGGGAATGATCAGCCATGATCTTATTGATGATGGCTCGAAGGGCCGAATGGCTTACTTCTGCACCTATTTTCTATGTTTCTATGTAAATGGGCCATTGAAATGCCAGTGTGAGTGTGAATGAAAGCTGGTCTCAGCTTGTTCAGGCACCTTGCGTTATTACCCCTCTAAACCCTGTCTCCATTCCTCTGGCACATCCTTTAGGTCTCAGCATTCACAATCCCTTACATCCTTCTTATCATCGAATCCATGATGCCAGGACTGAATATTAGCCCAAATCTCTCGTGTCTGATGCACTGATCTGGGTCTGAGTTTTGAGAAAGCATGTGGTTCATTCCATTTCAATGTTACCTGTGAACACAAGGCTGCCTCCTCATGGAAATATCCATCCTTAAACTGGCAATACTCTCTGGTAGTAATTTCGCATCTGCACAAGAAATAAAATCAGATTTATATTAACGATTTAGACTTTGGAATCAAAAACACGATTTCTAAATTTGCGGATGACACCAAATTGGGGGGCGGGGGGTGGAGGAGGGATAGTCAATAATGAGGAGGACATGAATAAACTCGCAGAATGGGCATATTGGCAAATGAAGTTCAACACAGATAAATGTGAGGTATTACACTTTGGTCGGAAGAATAGGGAGGTCACTTATTACTGGGAGGGAGAGAGTCTGGGTGGGGTAGAGGAACAAAGGGATCTCGGATACAAATACACCAATCACTAAATGTTGTGACACAGGTTAGCGAGGCTGTAAAAGCAAACCAAGCACTAGGGTTTATTTCTAGAGCTATAGAATTGAAAAGTAGGGAAGTTATACTAAACCTGTATCGAACCTTGGTTAGCCCACACTTGGGGTACTGCGTACAGTTCTGGTCGCCGTATTATAAAAGGGATAAAGAGGCACTGGAGAGGGTGCAGAGAAGATTTACACGGATGATAGTTGGGATAAATGGTTCATTCTTGGTTGGCAATCAGTAACTATTGGTGTGTCGCAGGGATCAGTGCTGGGACCCCAACTATTTACAATCTATATTAACGACTTGAAATGCGAGGGTATACCTATCAGGAAAGGATGAATAGGCTGGGTCACTTTTCTCTTGAAAAAAGGCTGAGTTGATCTAATAGAGGTCTTTAAAATTATGAAAGGTTTTGATAAGAGTGAATAGAGAGAGAGTGTTTTCCACTTGTGGGGAAGAGCATAACTAGAGGTATCAATATAAGATAGTCACCAAGAAATACAATTGGGAATTCAGGAGAAAGTTCTTTATCCAGAAGTGGTGAGAATGTGGAACTCGCTGCCACAGGGAGTGATTGAAGCAAATAGTATCGATGTATTTAAGGGGAGGCTGGACGAGCATATGATGGAGAAGGGAATAGAGGGTTATGCTGATAGTTGGGATAAATGGTTCATTCTCTGGTTGGCAATCAGTAAATAGTGGTGTGCCGCAGGGATCAGTGCTGGGACCCCAACTATTTACAATCTATATTAACGACTTGGAAGAAAGGACCGAGTGTAACGTCACCAAATTTGCTGATGATACAAAGATGGGAGGAAAAGCAATGTGTGAGGAGGACACAAAAAATCTGCAAAAGGTCATAGACAGGCTAAGTGAGTGGGCAAAAATTTGGCAGATGGAGTATAATGTTGGAAAGTGTGAGGTCATGCACTTTGGCAGAAAATATCAAGAGCAGGTTATTATTTAAATGGAGAGATTGCAAAGTGCCGCAGTACAGCGGGACCTGGGGGTACTTGTGCATGAAACACAAAAGGTTAGAATGCAGGTAAAGCAAGTGATCAGGAAGGCCAATGGAATCCTGGCCTTTATCGCAAAGGGGATGGAGTATAAAAGCAGGGAAGTCTTGCTAGAGTTGTACAGGGTATTGGTGAGGCCACACCTGGAATACTGTGTGCAGTTTTGGTTTCCATATTTACGAAAGGATATACTTGCTTTGGAGGCAGTTCAGAGAAGGTTCACTAGGTTGATTCCGGTGATGAGGGGGTTGATTTATGAGGAAAGGTTGAGTAGGTTGGGCCTCTACTCATTGGAATTCAGAAGAATGAGGTGTGATCGTATCGAAACGTATAAGATTATGAGGGGGCTTGACAAGGTGGATGCAGAGAGGATGTTTCTACTGATGGGAGAGACTAGAACTAGAGGGCATAATCTTAGAATAAGAGGCCGCCCATTTAAAACCGAGATGAAAAATTTCTTCTCTGAGGGTTGTGGATCTGTGGAACTCTACCTCAGAGCTGTGGAAACTGGGTCATTGAATAAATTTAAGACAGAAATAGACAAGTTTCTTAAACGATAAGGGGTTATGGGGAGTGGGCAGGGAGCTGGACCTGAGTCCATGATCGGATCAGCCATGATCATATTAAATGGCGGAGCAGGCTCGAGGGGCTGTATGGCCTACTCCTGCTCCTACTTCTTATGTTATAGATTGAGGAAAGAAAGGAGGAGGCTCGAGTGGAGCATAAACGCTGGCATGGACAGGTTGGGCCCAATGGCCTGTTTCTGTGCCGTATATCCTGTGTAATCCTATGTAAATGAGAAACTAATGGGAAGTCAGCGGGAAACCGATGGGAAATGTCCTCCTCCATAACACAGGGTGGGTGAGGGTCACCCACCTGCCCTTTGTCCCAATGCAGCAGGGTCTTCCCTTGATGATACAGTCTAGGTGTTTTAGGCCCGTGTGATTCTTCTCTGGTTGGTAGGTGCAAATCTGTACAAAGAACATGGATTAAGCAATCATCCAATCACATTCTCATGATTGCTCCTATTACACTCATAATAAAGGGTGAGACTGAGTACTGTGTGTAATGAGCAAGTGTGACCTTAGCTCCTTTAATAAGACTCCAGAGTGCAGGTACCTCGTGGGTAGTCTGCTTGTATACTGTGCTCCCAAGGGATGCTGGGATCTAGTGGTCAGGTATCATGCAGGTTACAAAGAGTTAAATATATTACATCTCTTCCCCCGTGAAGTCAACAGTACACTTATTTACAAGGTGAGTCGATCTGGGGCTTTACGCTCCCTTGTCGATCGTCTCGGTACAAATGCTGATGTGGGTGGGATGGTCAGTTCTTCACTGGGCTGTTCAACCAGCCTTGCTGGGCTGCTGGGAATGGTGAGTTTGGCTTTGTGGTCAACCATGATGTCAGTTGCCACTTGTGTGTGTGTGTTGGAGGGTCAAAGTTGGTGGTGTCCTCTTCTGGTTGTTTGTAGCTGTTGGTGAACCGCAATTTGATTTGGTCCAAATGTTTTCTGTGCGTTTGCCCATTGGCCAATTTGACCTGAAGCACCCTACTCCCCTCTTTGGCTGTGATTGTGCCAGCAAGCCATTTGGGACTATATCCATAATTGAGCACAAACACTGGATCATTGATCTCAATATCACATGACAAATTTGCACGGTCATGGTACACATTTTGTTGATGCCGTTTGCCCTCCACGTGATCATGGAGATCAGGGTGGACAAGAGGGAGCCTTGTTTTAAGCACCCTTTTCATGAGCAATTCGGCTGGGGGAACCTCAATGAGTGAGTGGGGTCTGGTGCGGTATCTGAGCAGCACTCGGGACAAGCGGGTCTGCAGGGTGCCTTCCGACATGCATTTCAAGCTTTGCTTAATGGTCTGAACTACCGGTTCTGTCTGGCCATTGGATGCGGGCTTGAACGGGGCAAATGTGACGTGTTTGATCCCGTTGTGGGTCATGAATTCCTTGAATTCAGCACTGATGAAGCAGGGCCCATTGTCGCTGACTAGGACATTAGGTAAGCCGTGCATGGCTTTCAATGGTGACCGTGGACGTGCTTAGACATTATTGCACATTCAATCCATTTTGAGTAACCGTCCACGACAACCAAAAACATTTTGCCTAGCAATGGGCCCACATAGTCTACATGGATCCTCGACCAAGGTTTGGAGGGCCACGACCACAAACTTAGAGGTGCCTCTCTGGGTGCATTGCTCAGCTGAGAGCAAGTGCTGCACTGGCGCACACATGACTCTAAATCTGAGTCGATGCCGGGCCACCACACATGGGATCTGGCTATGGCTTTCATCATTACGATGCCTGGGTGGGTGCTGTGTAGTTCACCTATGAATGTGTCTCTGCCTTTCTTGGGCAAGACCACTTGATTGCCCCACAATAGACAGTCCGCCTGCAGGGACAACTTGCCTTTGCGTCTGTGGAATGGTTTAATCGCCTCCTGCAACTCCACTGGACATGGAGGACACAGTTTTTTTTACCAAGGACAGTAAAAGATCCTGGCTGGTCCAGGTCCTGATCTGACGGGCCGCAACGGGGGATTTTTCGTTCTCAAATGCCTCCATGACCATGGGCAAGTCCGCTGGCTGTGCCATTTTCACCCTGGTGGTGGGCAATGGCAGCTGACAGAGCATCTGCGCAGCTCTCTGTGCCCGGTCTGTGGGGTATTACATAGTTGTATGCCGACAGCACGAGCGCCCATGTTTGGATGCAGGCTGAGGAATTGGTATTGATCCCTTTGCTCTCAGAGAACAGCGATATGAGCGGCTTGTGGTCAGTTTCAAGCTCAAAGTGAGACCAAATAAGTACTGGTGCATTTTTTTTTACCCCGTAAACGCACACCAGAGCCTCTTTTTCAACCATGCTGTAGGCCCTTTCGGCCTTGGACAAACTCCTGGATGCATACGCAACTGGTTGCAAAATCCCAGATTCATTAGCCTGTTGCAACACGCACCTGGCCCCGTATGACGAGGCATCGCAAGCTAGCACTAATCGTTTACAAGGGTTATACAGGACAAGCAGTTTGTTAGAACAAAACAGATTTCTGCCTTTCTTAAAGGCAGCCTCTTATGAATTCCCCCATACCCAGTCGTCTCCCTTGCGCAGTAGCACATGTAGGGGTTCTAGCAGGGTGCTTAACCCAGGTAGGAAATTACTGAAATAGTTAAGGGGTCCCAGGAACGATC
The DNA here is from genome assembly GCF_044704955.1 of Pristiophorus japonicus. Taxonomy (NCBI): domain Eukaryota; kingdom Metazoa; phylum Chordata; class Chondrichthyes; family Pristiophoridae; genus Pristiophorus; species Pristiophorus japonicus. The sequence goes on from NC_091992.1 coordinate 137,882,812, forward strand.
GCAGCTCCGTCACATAGAAACATAGAAAACAGGTGCAGGAGTAGGCCATTCGGCCCTTCGAGCCTGCACCACCATTCAATATCATGACTGATCATTCACCTCAGTACCCCTTTCCTGCTTTCTCTCCGTACCCCTTGATCCCTTTAGTCGTAAGGGCCATATCTAACTCCCTCTTGAATATATCTAACGAACTGGCCTCAACAACTCTCTGCGGTAGAGAATTCCACAGGTTAACAACTCTGAGTGTTGTGGTCGCGGCGCATTCTTGATGGCCTCCGTCTTGGCATCGGAGGGTCTGAAGCCATCTGCAGCCATTCTCCTTCCCAAAAATTCGACGTCCTGTGCCAGGAAAACACAGTTTGAGTGTTTCAACCTGAGCCCCACGCGATCCAACCGACTAAGTACCTCCTCCAGATTCATTAAGTGCTCCATGGTGTCCTGACCTGTAACCAATATGTCATCCTGGAAGATCACTGTACAAGGAACCGACTTTAGCAGGCTCTCCATGTTCCGCTGGAAGATCGCTGCGGCCGACCGAATCCCGAACGGGCACCGGTTGTAGATAAACAGACCTTTGTGCGTGTTGCGCAGGTGAGGCTTCCAAAGACTCCTCCAGCTCTTGCATCATGTAGGCCGAGGTCAGGTCCGGCTTGGTGAACGTCTTCTCTCCAGCCAGGGTCGCAAATAGGTCTTGGGTAGCGGGTACTGGTCCTGCAGCGAAAAATGGTTAATCGTTACTTTATAGTCCCCACAAATTCTAACCGTGCCATCCTCCTTGAGTACCGGGACAATCAGACTGGCCCAGTCGTTGAACTCCACCGGTGCAATGATGCCTTCGCGTTGCAGCCTGTCCAGCTCCATTTCCACTTTTTCCACGTATCATGTACGGTAACGCCCGAGCCTTGTGGTGGATGGGTCACATACTGAAAACCAAATGGATCTGCACTTTCACCCCCGAGAAGCTTCTGATGCCTGGCTCGAATAACGATGGGAACTTTCTCAGAACCTGGGTACATGAGGCGTCGTCGATGGACGAAAGCACTCAGATGTCTTCCCAGTTCCAGCGGGTTTTTCCCAGCCAGTTTCTGCCAAACAACGTGGGGCCATCCCCCGGCACAATCCACAGCGGGAATTCGTGTACTGCTCTGTCGTAGGAAACTTTGACTTCTGCACTGCCAATTACAGGGATTAGTTCCTTAGTGTAAGTCCTTAGTTTGTTGTGAATGGGGCTGAGCTTGGGCCTGTGTGCCTTTTTGCCCCACAGCCTGTCGAAGGCCTTTTTACTCATTATGGACTGACTTGCCCCCGTGTCCAGCTCCATAGATACCGGAATGCCGTTCAGTTCAACTTTCAACATTATTGGTGGACATTTTGTAGTGAACGTGTATACCCCGTACACTTCTGCCTGCTCGGTACGAGTCTCCAATTCAGCCTGATCCACAGTGGATCAATCTTCCTCTGCAATGTGGTAGTTTGCAGGGTTTGCAGCTCGCCTGCACATTCGTTGGAGGTGTCCCATTGTTCTGCAACCATTGCACGCATAGTGCTTAAAGCGGCATTGATGGAGCCGATGATCACCTCTGCAGCGCCAACAGGGTGTTAATTGCCTCGCATTAACGCTTGATGGCGGACTCTGGGTCAATTGAGATTGGGCCACAGCAGCCGGCGTGTACGTTCTGCCCTGTACATTTCTGCTCAAAACCGACGTTACTTTATGCACAGTACTGGCTGAAACTTCTTTACTCTGCAAAATCTGCTTGGTGTTGTCGCTGGTGGACATAAATGTCTGGGCTATCGTTATGGCTTTACTCAGATTCAGAGTTTCTACAGTCAACAGTTTGCGAAGGATTGTCTCATGTCCAATGCCCAATACAAAAAGGTCTCTGAGCATTTGTTCTAGGAATCCCTCAAACTCACAATGTCCTGCGAGGCGCCTTAGTTCGGCGACGTAGCTCGCCACTTCCTGGCCCTCCAATTGTTGACACGTGTAGAACCGATATCTTGCCATCAAAACGCTTTCCTTAGGATTTAGGTGCTCTCGGACCAGCATACAAAATGCTTTGTAGGATTTCTCTGTTGGTTTTACCGGGGCCAGGAGATTCTTCATGAGGCTATAGGTTGTTGCCCCATAAACAGTTCGGAGGATCGCCCTTCATTTGGTAGCGTAATCATCCCCTTCCAGTTCGTTGGTCATAGAAACATAGAAAATAGGTGCAGAAGTAGGCCTTTTGGCCCTTCAAGCCTGCACCACCATTCAATAAGATCATGGCTGATCATTCCCTCAGTACCCCTTTCCTGCTTTCTCTCCATACCACTTGATCCCTTTAGCCGTAAGGGTCATATCTAACTCCCTCTTGAATATATCCAATGAACTGGCATCAACAACTCTCTGCGACAGGGAATTCCACAGGTTAACAACTCTCTGAGTGAAGAAGTTTCTCCACATCTGAGTCCTAAATGGCCTACCCCTTATCAGACTGTGTCTCCTGGCTCTGGAGTTCCCCAACCTCGGGAACATTCTATCCGCATCTAACCTGTCCCGTTCCGTCAGAATCTTATATGTTTCTATGAGATCCCCTCCCATCCTTCTAAACTCCAGTGAATAAAGGCCCAGTTGATCCAGTCTCTTCTGATATGTCAGTCCTGCCATCCCGACAATCAGTCTGGTGAACCTTCGCTGCACTCCCTCAATAGCAAGAACATCCTTCCTTAGGAGACCAAAACGGAACACAATATTCCAGGGTGAGGCCTCACCAAGGCCCTGTACAACTGCAGTAAGACCTCCCTGCTCCGATACTCAAATCCCCTCGCTATGAAGGCCTACATACCATTTTCCTTCTACACCGCCTGCTGTACCTGCATGCCAACTTTCAATGACTGATGACAGCCAGGTCTCATTGCACTTCCCCTTTTCCTAATCCGCCGCCATTCAGGTAATATTCTGTCTTCGCTTTTTTGCCCCCAAAATGGATAACCTCACATTTATCCACATTATACTGCATCTGCCATGCATTTGCCCACTCACCTAACCTGTCCAAGTCACCCTGCAGCCTCCTGGCGTCCTCCTCACAGTTCACACCGCCACCCAGTTTAGTGTCATCTGCAAACTTGGAGATATTACACTCAATTCCTTCATCCAAATCATTGATGTATATTGTAAAGAGCTGGGGCCCCAGCACTGACCCCTGCGGCACTCCACTAGTCACTGCCTGCCATTCTGAAAAGGACCCGTTTATCCCGACTCTCTGGTTCCTGTCTGCCAACCAGTTCTCTATCCACGTCAGTACATTACCCCCAATAGCATGTGCTTTGATTTTGATCTTGTGTGAGTCCTTGTCAAAAGCCTTTTGAAAGTCCAAATACACCACATCCATTAGTTCTCCCTTGTCCACTCTACTAGTTACATCCTCAAAAAATTCCAGAAGATTTGTCAAGCATGATTTCTCCTTCATGCTGGCTTGGACCGATCCCATCACTGCTTTCCAAATGTGCTGCTATTTCGTCTTTAATAATTGATTCCAACATTTTACACACTACTGAGGTCAGGCTAACTGGTCTATAATTACCCATTTTCTCTCTCCCTCCCTTTTTAAAAAGTGGTGTTACATTAGCTACCCTCCAGTCCATTGGAACTGATCCAGAGTCGATAGACTGTTGGAAAGTGATCACCAATGCATCCACTATTTCTAGGGCCACTTCCTTAAATACCCTGGGATGCAGACTATCAGGCCCTGGGGATTTATCAGCCTTCAATTCCATCAATTTCCCTAACACAATTTCCCGCCTAATAAGGATTTCCTTCAGTTTCTCCTTCTCACTAGACCCTCGGTCCCTTAGTATTTCTAGAAGATTATTTGTGTCGGTCTTCAATCCCATCAATTTCCCGAACACAATTTCCCGCCCAATAAGGATATCCTTCAATGCCTCCTTCTCACTAGACCCTTGGTCCCCTAGTATTTCCGGAAGGTTATTTGTGTCTTGCTTCGTGAAAACAGAACCAAAGTATTTGTTTAATTGGTCTGCCATTGCTTTGTTCCCCATTATAAATTCACCTGAATCCGACTGCAAGGGACCTACGTTTGTCTTCACTAATCTTTTTCTCTTCACATATCTTTAGAAGCTTTTGCAGTTTTTATGTTCCCGACAAGCTTCTTCTCGTACTCTATTTTGCCCCTCTTAATTAAACCCTTTGTCCTCCTCTGCTGAATTCTAAATTTCTCCCAGTCCTCAGGTTTGCTGCTTTTTCTGGCCAATTTATATGCCTCTTCCTTGGATTTAACACTATCCTTAATTTCCCTTGTTAGCCATAGTTGAGCCACCTTCCCCTTTTTATTTTTACTCCAGACAGGGATGTACAATTGTTGAAGTTCATCCATGTGATCTTTAAATGTTTGCCATTGCCTATCCACTGTCAACCCTTTAAGTATCATTTGCCAGTCTATTCTAGCCAATTTACGCCTCAAACCATCAAAGTTACCTTTCCTTAAGTTCAGGACCCTAGTTTCTGAATTAACTGTGTCACTCTCCATCTTAATAAAGAATTCTACCATGTTATGGTCTCTCTTCCCCAAGGGGCCTCGCACGAGATTGCTAATTAGTCCCTTCTCATTACACATCACCCAGTCTAGGATGGCCAGCTCCCTACTTGGTTCCTCGACATATTGGTCTAGAAAACCATCCCTAATACACTCCAGGAAATTCTCCTCCACCGCATTGCTAGCAGTTTGGTTAGCCCAATCAATATGTCGATTAAAGTCACCCATGATAACTGCTGTACCTTTATTGCACGCATCCCTAATTTCTTGTTTGATGCTGTCCCCAACCTTACTACTACTGTTTGGACACAAAGTATTGGTTGAGTCTCTCCACGAAGGTCTCCCAATCATCCTCTTCGAGAACTTCTCCAGGATGCTGACTATTCTTTGCATTTTCACGTGGTTGTTTGTTACCTTGTCGCCAATTATTACACTCATAATAAAGAGTGAGACTGAGTGCTGTGTGTAATGAGCAAGTGTGACCTTAGCTCCTTTAATAAGATTCCAGAGTGCAGGTACCTCGTGGGTGACCTGTTTATATACTGTGCTCCCAAGGGATGCTGGGATCTGGGATCCCTTGGGACTCCAACAGGTGGGCCCTCTGGTGGTCAGGTGTCATGCAGATTATAAAGTCCTTACCCTGCAGTACAGACTTACACGAGGCACATGCTGAAGTCAAGGTCACTCTGGACCTGCACCTTTATTTCACAGCTCTCGAGTGCCACACTTTCCTGAGACCTGCCTTTATATACCTGTGTGGAACAGGTATGCAGTGTCTCCTGCAAGTGCACCCCTGGTGGTAAAGTATGCTTGTGGTTACAGGTCATATCTAGTTACAGTCATGTATTGCATGGTAAGATACAGTTATATACAGTAATGTGAGATACATGACATCACCCTCCCCCAAGGTCTTATTGTCTTTATAGATTCAGTCTCTCAGGTGGTCCATGCTCTCGTGTGGAACGTCTTAAATGTGGTTCAGTTGTTTGCCTTGGTGCCTGTTTTTCTTTCGGTGTGATTGCTGGTATCTCGCCTGGGCTGTCTGTTGAGATTGTCCTTTCCTCAGGTTGTTCCCTCTGTCTGTCCACCAGGTGTGGTGTGAGTTCCACATTGTAGTCTGCCTCTGGTTCTGCAGTGTTGTTGGTGAATCTACTTTTTACTTGGTCTACATGCCTCCGGCAGGTTTGGCCATTATCCATTTGTACAACCAGTAGTCTGTTTCCTTCCTTGCCTGTTACTGTCCCTGCAAGCCATCTGGGACCCCTGCCATAGTTTAGCACAAACACTTTGTCCCCGATCTCATTCCACCTCCCCCTCGAATTTCGGTCATGGTACTCAGTTAGCTTCCGGCGCTTTGCCTCTACAATTTCATGCAGGTCTGGGAGGATTATCGAGAGCCTAGTCTTTAAGGTCTGTTTCATCAATAGTTGCACGGGGGGAACCCCAGTCAATGAATGCGGATGAGATCTGTATGCCAGCAGCAGTCGCGACAGGTGGCCCTGCAGCGTGGGACCTTGGATTTTTAGCATGCCTTGTTTAACGATTTGCATTGCTTGCTCCGCCTGGCCATTGGAGGCCGGCTTGAACGGTGCCATCATAATGTGATTTATGCTGTGGTCAACTATAAAATCTTGAAATTCTGCGCTGGTGAAGCACGGACCATTATCACTGACCAATATGTCAGGAATTCCATGCATTGCAAACATGGTTCTAAGGCTCTCCACAGTGGTGGAGGTGGTGCTCGAGTTTAAAATGGTGCACTCGATCCACTTTGAAAATGCATCGATGACTATGAGGAACATTTTGCCCATGAATGGGCCCGCATAGTCTACATGCACCCGCGACCACGGTTTGGTGGGCCAGGGGCTTCGGGGGGCCTCCCTGGGGGCATTACTGAGTTGGGCACAAATGGTGCACCGCCGGACGCAGAGCTCCAAGTCCGCGTCAATGCCAGGCCACCAGACGTGGGATCTGGCTATGGCCTTCATAAGGACGATCCTCGGGTGCTCGCGGTGGAGCTCCCGGACAAACACCTCTCTGCCTCGCAAGGGCATAACTACTCGGCTGCCCCACATCAGGCCTGTCGTGAAAGTACATGCATGCTCCTATGGAAAGGTTTGATCTCCTCGGGACAGGCATCGCGAGCCTCTGCCCAGTCACCAGTAAAAACATATCTTTTGACTAAAGATAACGTGAAGTCGCTGGTCGTCCAGGCTCTGATTTGGCGAGCCGTCATGGGCGAACCTGTGGATTCAAAGGCATTGATTGCCATGACCATCTCACAGTCCTGTTCGTCGGACCCTTCCATTGTCACCAGGGATAGCCTGCTAAGCGCGTTGGCACAGTTGTCTGTGCCTGGTCTGTGCCTTATGGTGTAGCCGTAAGACGCCAGCATGAGTGCCCACCGCTGAATGCGCGGCGAGGCGTTGCCGTTTATTGCCTTGCACTCGGATAGCAGGGACGTGAAGGGTTTGTGGTCGGTTTCTAACACGAACTTGGCCCCGAAAAGGTATTGGTGCATCTTTTTGACACCGTACATGCACGCGAGCGCCTCCTTCTCAACCATACCGTACCTGTGCTCCGCCCGCGAAAGTGACCTGGAGGCATAAGCAATGGGTTGTAATTTACCCGCATCATTGACATGCTGTAAAATGCACCCAATCCCATACGCTGATGCATCACATGTAAGAACTAGCTTTTTACCTGGGTCAAAAATGACTAAAACACTGTTGGAACACAGTAGGTTGCATGCCTTATTGAAGGTGCGTTCTTGGGTGTCCCCCCAAAACCAATCGCACCCCTTTCTGAGTAGCACGCGGAGAGGCTCCAACAGCATGCTCAAGTTCTGCATAAAGTTCCCAAAGTAATTGAGCAGCCCGAGAAAGGCGCGCAGTTCCGAGACATTCCGGGGCCTGGGTGCCAGACGAATTGCTTCGGTTTTGGACTCTGTTGGGCGGATTCCATCAGCGGCAATCCTTCTGCCCAAAAATTCAACCTCGGGCACAAGAAACAGACACTTGGATTTCTTAACTCTTAGTCCTATCCGATCCAATCGACTTAGTACTTCCTCCAAGTTGCGGAGATAGGAGTCAGTGCCCCTGTCCGTGATGAGTATGTCATCTTGAAACACAACTGTCCCCGGGATGGACTTGAGCAGACTGTCCATGTTGCGCTGGAATATAGCAGCTGCCGACCTGATGCCGAATGGGCATCGATTGTACATAAAAAGGCCTCGATGTGTGTTGATGGTGGTGAGTAGCTTAGACTCTGTCAGTTCTTGCGTCATATACGTAGATGTGAGATCTAGTTTCGAGAAAAGCTTTCCTCCTGAAAATGTGGCAAATAAGTCCTCCACTCTGGGCAGCGGGTATTGGTGCTGTAGGGAGACTCTGTTTATGGTAGACTTGTAATCCCCACAAATTCCTACGGATCCATCAGGCTTCATGACGGGGACGATGGGACTTGCCTAGTCGCTAAATTCCACGGGTGAGATAATGCCTTCCCGCAGAAGCCAGTCCAGTTCGTTTTCAATCTTTTCCCTCATCACATAAGGCACAGCTCTAGTCTTGTGATGGACCGGTCTAGCATCCTGTGTGATGTAGATTTTAACTTTAGCCCCTTTGAAGGTGCCCACACCTGGCTGAAAGAGATGTTCAAAATGACTTAGAACTGTTGAGCAGGAGGTCCGTTCCTCTGATGACATGGGGTGATCATCATCCTATTTCCAATTTAGTTTTGCCAGCCAGCTTCTCCCCAACAGTGCTGGGAGATCTCCGGGGATAATCCACTGGGGAAGTCGGTTCACCGTCCCTTTGTGTGTGACTGAGAAGGACTGGGATGATTTCTTTGGTATAGGTCCTTAGTTTGGTGTCGATCCTTGTGAGTTTTGGTCTGCTGCTTTTGTGCGGCCACAGCTGTTCAAATTGTTGGACGCTCATGAGAGATTGACTAGCTCCCGTGTCCAGTTCCATGTTGACGGGTATCCCGTTGAGTAGGACCCTCATCATTATTGGAGGCATCTTGTTGTAAGAACAGTGGACATTGATCGTGTTAACCCGCTGTACCTCGGTGTCCCGGGCACTGTCCCCCACCGTCTTCTGGTCCGCTTTCCAACCCTTCCCATTCGTATACCAGCCGAGCTGCTGTTTTGCTGCACATGCGAGCCAGATGCCCTGTATAGTTGCAGTTTCTGCAAACAGCATGCTGAAATTGACATCCCTTTGATGAGTGCCTTCCCCCACATCTCCAGCACAGACCACTTCCATTGTTTCCGAAAGATGAGCTGCATCTGGCTGATCTCTCTTGAGCTTCTCTCAGTCTGTAGTTGATTGCTCAAATTGTGGGTTGATGAGGTGTGAACGGCCGTTCATGTGGCCCTTGATGGCTTCTAGCGCCACTACCTGCTGTTGAGGGCCTGCTCTCCTGCCTTTGTCTGTGTGTGGGGGTAGCAGTTTGTTTCATGCTGTGAGCCCCTTGTTCCGATGTTTCGTTAGTTGTCGTACCCGCAGTATAGATCAACCTCGTTTCTTCTTCTCCTGCCAAGAATGTCTGTGCGACCAGTGCTGCTGCCTCTAGAGTCAAGTTCTTAGTCTCTATGAGCTTTTGGAATATGCCTGCGTGGCCTATTTCTTCAATAAAAAAGTCTCTCAGTACTTCTCTCCTTAGTTCATCGGAGAACTCACATAAACTAGCCAACCTCCGAAGTTCCGCCACAAAGTCGGGTATGCTCTGGCCCACACAGCGTCTGTAGTTGTAGAACCTGTGTCTGGCCATGTGTAGGCTGCTCGCTGGCTTCAGGTGGTCTCTCACCAGTGTGCCCAACTCCTCAAATGACTTGCTTGCTGGTTTCTCGGGTGCCAGCAGGTCCTTCATTAAGGCGTATGTTTTCAACCCACAGCTGTTCAAGAGATGGGCTCTTCTCTTGTCTGCCTTATCGTCGCCCAAACAGTCTTTGGTTACAAAGCTCTGCTGGAGCCTTTCTATAAAGTCCTCCCAATTGTCTCCAGCATTGTATTTCTCATCTGAGCCGTTGGTAGCCATTCTGTGATCCCGTAACTCGTCGCCATTGTAAAGTCCTGACCCTGCAGTACAGACTTACACGGGGCACGTGCTGAAGTCAAGGTCACTCTGGACCTGCACCTTTATTTCACAGCTCTCGAGTGCCACATTTGCCTGAGACCTGCCTTTATATATCTGTGTGGAACAGGTATGCAGTGTCTCCTGCAAGTGCACCCCTGGTAGTAAAGTATGCTTGTGGTTACAGGTCATATTTAGTTACAGTCATGTATAGCATGGTAAGATAGTTATATACAGTAGTGTGAGATACATGACACAGATTACAAAGGGTTAAATACACAACAGCTCCGATCATTGAAATCCCTTATTTTTGAAGATGTGTTTGTGTGAACAAGGTGACCGATTCCTTGTTCCCATCACAAGTTTCCTTAATGACTTTAGGAACATAAGAATTAGGAGGTGTAGGCCATTCGACCCCTCAAACCTGCTCCGCCACTCAATAAGATCACGGCTGATCTTCTACCTCAACTTCACTTTCCTGCCCGATCCCATATCCCTTGATCCCCTCAATATCCAAAAATCTACCGTCTCTCTCTTGAAAATCATCAACGACCGAGCCTCCACAGCCCTCTGGGGCAGAGAATTCCAAAGATTCACCTCCCTCTGAGGGAAGAAATTTCTCCTCATCTCAGTCCTAAGTGGCCGACCCCTTACCCTGAGACTGTGACCCCTGGTTCTAGACTCTCCATCCAGGGGAAACACGTGCAGGAAGAATTGCTTCCAATTGGAAAATAGCTCAAACATTAAGGTGATTAAAGCTGGGGTTCTGACCAAAGCTCTTCCAGTTAGAGTTGGGCACAAGGACTGGGTCTTTCATTACTCATTTCAAAGATATACAGGAACCCATGCAGCCCATCACCTGGCTCACAATCCATGGGTCTTTAATTGTGCAGACACAGGTAAAGGGGGCCCATTCCTGGAGAGCGCATTAGCTTAGTGAACCCTTTCGCATTAAAAGGGCATTTAAAATTGGTTTTGTTGAATGAAAACATAGAATCTTGTCCTTGTGTTTTGAGGTAATACAGCAAAGATTCTCCACACCACTCAAACATTATCACAGCAAAACTCACAGGCCATTGAGTGATGTCATCCGCCCAGATGTGTGGTTCAGTGGAGGCTGGTTCCTCACATGTCCTAAACAAGACACAACAGTTAGTCAGTGTCATTTTTAAAATTCATTCTCAGTATGGGTGTCACTGGAAAGGCCAACAGTTCTTCCTATCCCTGGTCATCCTGAGATGGTAACCGAGTAGCTTGCTGGGCCACTTCAGAGGGCAGTTAAGAGTGAACCATGTTGGTGTGGAATTGTAATCACATATCTGAGGAAGTATCGGGCAAGGTATCATCGGAACATAGCAACAGGAGGAGGCTATTGAGCCCCTCAAGTCTGTTCCATCATTCAATGAGTTCCTGGTTGATCTGCAACCTAATTCCATTATACCCGCCTTTGGCCCGTATCCCTTAATACCTTTGGTTAACAAAAAAGCTATCAATCTCAGATTTAAAATTAACAATTGATTTAGTATTAATTGCTGTTTGTGGAAGAGAGTTCCAAACTTCTACCATCCTTTGTGTGTAGAGTGTTTCCTAACTTCACTCCTGAAAGATCTGGCTCTAGTCCTAGACTCCCCAACCAGTGGAAATATGGTCTCTCTATCTACCCTATTTGTTCCCCTTAATATCCTGAGAATTTCAATCAGATCACCCTTTAACCATCTAAATTCCAGGGAACACAACCCTAGTTTGTGTAATTTATTCTTGTAATTTAACCCTTGGAGTCCGGGTATCATTCTGGTAAACCTACGCTGCACTCCCTCCGAGGCCAATATATCCTCCCAAGATGTGGTGCCCAGAACTGCTCACAGTGCTCCAGGTGTGGGGCCCCAGAACTGCTCACTGTGCTCCAGGTGTGGGGCCCTAGAACTGCTCACAGTGCTCCAGGTGTGGGGCCCAGAACTGCTCACAGTGCTCCAGGTGTGGGGCCCAGAACTGCTCCCAGTGCTCCAGGTGTGGGGCCCAGAACTGCTCACAGTGCTCCAGGTGTGGTCTAACCAGGGTTTATACATCTGTAGCATAACCTCTGCCCCCTTGTATTCTAGTCCCCTAGATATAAGCATTCCATTAGCCTTATTGATTATTTTCTGTACCCGTTAGTGACATTTTAATGATCGATGTACCTGGGCCAAGTCTCTTTGGACCTCCACCGTTTTTAGCCTTTTCAACATTTAGAAAGTATCCTGTTCTGTCGTTTTTCGGTCCAAAGTGGATGACCTCACATTTGCCTACAGTGATATCCATTTGCCACAGTTCTTCCCATTCACTTAATCTATTGATATCCCTGTGTAATTTAATGCTTCCATCTACACTGCCGACAATGCCACCTATCTTTGTGTCATCGGCAAATTTGGATATATGGCTTTCTATACCATCATCTAAATCGTTAATAAATATAGTGACTAGTTGAGGCCCCAACATAGATCCCTGCGGGACATCACTAGTCACTCCCTGCCGATCTCAGTACCTGCCCATTATCCTGACTCTGTGTCCTGCCGCTCAGCCAATTCCCTAACCAGGTCAATAATTTGCCCTCAATTCTGTGGGCTTCTACCTGAGTCAACAGTCTCTTATGTGGGACGTTACCAAATGTCTTCTGGAAGTCGATATAACTAACATCCATAGACATTCCCCTTCCATTACTTCAGTCACTTCCTCAGGTTTGTCAGACATGACCTACCCTTTACAAATCCATGCTGGCTCTCTCTGATCAGCTGCAAATTGTCAAGGTGTTCACTCACCCTATCCTTAATTATAGACTCTAGCAATTTCCCCCAAACAGATGTTCGGCTAACTGGTCTATAATTCCCTGATTTCCCTCTCACCATTAAATAGCGGAGTGACATGCACAATTTTCCAATCTAAAGGAACTGTTTCTGAATCGAGAGTGCTTTGGAAGATTATAGTTTGGGCATCTGCAATATGCTCACTTGCTTCCTTTAAACCCTGGGATGGAAACCGTCTGGCCCTGGGGATTTGTCACGTTTAGTGCCATTATTTTCTTCATTACTGTTATTTTGCTTACGTTAATTTTATTGAGTCCCTGATTCAATATTAGTTTCCTTGGGATTTTCAGCATGCTGTCCCCTTGTTCAACTGTAAATACTGACGCAAGGTAATTATTCAACATGTCCACCATTTCCTTATCATTGACAATATCACCGAGACCAGTTTAAGGGGCTCCTGATTGCCCTGTAAAAATTCTGTGTTGATTTTGATATCCCTTGCAAGCTTCTTTTCATACTCCCTTTTTGTCGCTCTTACTATCTGTTTTGTGACCCTTTGTTGGGTTAGGGTTATGGTATCTTTCCCATTTGTCGGATCTGTGCTATTTTTTGCAATTTTGTATGCTTTTTCTTTTAGGTTTATGCTGTCCCTCACCTCTTTAGTTGTCCATAGCTGGGGGGTTTTTTGACACCGAGAGCTCTGGCCCCTCAGGGGTACAAACCGGTTCTGTATCACCTTAAATTATTTTCTGAACATCTCCCACTGATCATCTGTCATTTTACCCATGAACAGATTTGTCCAGTTTACCGTGGACTGTCTCCACCTCATCCTGTCAAAGTCGGCCCGACCCAAGTCTAGAAGCTTAGTGTTTCTCCCTTTCAAACACTACGTTGAACTCAATCAGGTTATGATCGCTATTGGATAAACATTCACGCACTGTTAGGCTGTTAACTAAATCTGGCTCAGATCTTGTACCGAGGAGGTATTGCCAACTAATTCTAACAAATGCAAACTACCAGATACCAAGATTCACGTGCCTTGGATCCTGATGACAGACGGCACCTGACGATCTACTGTGATTGGTGGACTCCAGCTCGGGAGCATTGCTGGTCGGCCATTTTATAAACGTAGCGAGTATTTCCTGTGTTTGCAAACAGAAAAGGTCAGTAGATCAGAGGAATGGTTTTGTGATTGGAGAGTTCTTCGCCTGCAGTGAGGGAGATAAAGTATTAAACTGTAACATGAGAAATAGGAGCAGGAGACGACCATTCAGCCCCGCGAGCCTGCCCCACCATTCAGTAAAATTCTGGCTGATCTTCTACCTCAACTCCACTTTCCTGCACTGTCCCCATATCCCTTGATTCCCATTATATATAAAAATCTATCGATCCAGATCTGTCTTGAATATACTCAACGACTGAGCCTCCACAGCCTTCCGGGAAGAGAATTCCAAAGATTCACCACCTTCTGAGTGAAGAAATTTCTCCTCATCTCGGTCTTAAATGGCCGACCCCTTATTCTGAGACTGTGACCCCTGGTTCTAGACTTCCCGGCCAGAGGAAACATCCTCCCTGCATCTACCCTGTCAAGTCCTGTAAGAATTTTGTATGTTTCAATGAGATCACCTCTCATTCTTCTAAACTCTAGAGAATATAGGCCTAGTCTACTCAATCTCATAAGACAATGTCCCTGTGATATATGTAAACCTGTATATATCTTGTTTAGCCACCAGAGGGCTCATTCCCTGGAGTCCCAAGTGATCCCATAATCCCTTGGGAGCACAGGTATTTAAGGAGGTTGGAGAGGCACTCTGGAGACCTGCAATAAAAGACTACGGTCACACTTTACTTTGAGCTCACAGTATCCAGTCAGACTCTTTATTCATATACAACAATCCCCATCCCAGGAATCAGTCTGGTGAACCTTCATTGCACTCCCTCTATGGCAAGTATATCCTTCCTTGGGTAAGGAGACCCAAACTGTACACAATACTCCAGGTGTGGTCTCACCAGGGCCCTATATAATTGCAGTAAGATATATTTACTCTTATACTCAAATCTTCTTGTAATAAAGGCCAACATGCCATTTGCTTTCTTAATTGCTTGCTGTACCTGCATGTTAACTTTCAGTGATTCGTGTACAAGGACAGCCAGGTCCCTCTGAACAGCAACCTTTCCCAATCTCACACCATTTAAAAAATACTCTGCTTTTCTATTTTTCCGACCAAAGTGGATAACTTTCAGACCAGCCAGACCAGGCTGGGTTTCCAATGGAAAATGATGGGCAGGTAAAGACCCTCTGGCCCATCCAGCCTGTCCCACACAATTGCAATACCTTGTGTATCACAACATGTACAGTCCACCTCACCCAAAACCATCTGACCTCCTGGGAGAGGCAAAAAAGAGAGATATTTTTTTTTTTTTTTTTAAAAACAGGCCAATTTGGTGGAGGGGGGGGGGGGGGGGGGAGGGGGCGGGGAAATCTGGGAAATTCCTCTCCGACTCATCTAGATGATCGAAAGTAGTTCAGATCATCACTCTGGCCATTAAATTCCCTGCAGGACCTGTTATGTATGTAAATCTGTAATTACCATGTCTAACTACTAGAGAGCTTATCCCCTGGAATCCCAAGGGATCCCACAATCCCTTGGGAGCACCTGTATATAAGGAGGCCTCAAAGGCTGGAGAGGCACTCTCAGATCTGTAATAAAAGGACTACGATCACACTTACTTTGAGCTTGCAGTATCCAGTCTGACTCCTTATCCAAGACTTAACAACTGGTGATGAGATATAGATGACGAACCTCAACGCAACAATGCAGAGAACTGTGGGCATCCTGGAGAAATTTTCAGAGGGAGATGATTGGGAAACCTTCGTGGAGCGACTTGACCAATACTTTGTGACCAACGAGGTGGAAGGAGAAGGGAACACTGCCAAACGAAGGGCGATCCTCCTCACTGTTTGCAGGGCACCAACATATGGCCTCCTGGAAAAACCTGCTCCCTCCAGCAAAACCCACAGACAAGTTGTACGGTGAGTTGTGCACACTGGTCCGGGAGCATCTAAACCCAAAGAAAAGTGTTCTGATGGCGAGGTATCAGTTCTACACTTACAAGAGGTCTGAAGGTCAGGAAGTGACGAGCTACGTTGCCGAGCTAAGGCGCCTTTGCAGGACATTGCGAATTTGAAGGATACTTGGAGTATATGCTCAGGGACTTCTTTGTACTTGGCATTGGCCATGAAGTAATACTTCGCAAACGTTTGACTATAGAGACCCCAACCTTGAGTAAAGCCATGGCGATAGCACAGGCGTTTATCTCCACCAGTGACAATAACACTAGTGCTGCTGCAAGTACTGTGAACAAAGTAACATTGTTTTTGAATTGAAATGTACATGGCAGGAATTACACGTCTGTAGTTGCATGTCCGCAGATGACTCAGAGAGCGCCATCAAGGGTGGTGAATACAAGGCAATTAACACCTTGTTAGCGCTTCATGTCACTTCAAAGGATACGTGGAACAATAGGACACCTCCAACGTATATGCAGGCGAGCTGCAAACCCTGCTAATCCTGCAAACCACCATGTTGCAGAGGAGGACAGATCCATGGTGGATCATGACGAACCAGAGCCTCAAACCGAGGAGGCAGAGGTATATCGGGTGCACACATTTACCACAAAGTGTCCCCCGATAATGCTGAAGGTTGAATTAAATGGACTCCCGGTGTCCATGGAGCTGTACAAGGGCGCGAGCCAGTCCATAATGAATAAAAAGACTTTCAATAAGTTGTGGTGCAACAAGGCTTCAAGGCCAGTCCTGACTCCCATTCGTACCAAACTTAGAACGTACACCAAGGATCTGATTCCCATAATTGGCAGTGCAACCGTAAAGGTCTCTACGATGGAGCAGTGCACGATTTACCACTCTGGGTGGTACGGGGCGATGGCCCCACGCTGTTCCACAGGAGCTGGCTGGGAAAGATATGCTGGAGCTGGGAAAGATATGCTGGAACTGGGACGACATCCAAGCACTTTTGTCCGTCAACAACACCTCATGTGCCCAGGTCCTAAGCAAGTTCCCCTCACTGTTCAAACCAGGCATCGGGAAGTTCCAACGAGCAAAAGTGCAGATCCATTTGATTCCGGGGGCACGACCCATCCATCACAAGGCCAGAGCGGTACCTTATATGATGAGAGAGAGGGTGGAGATCGAGCTGGACAGGCTGCAATGAGAGGGCATCATTTCGCCGATCAAATTCAACGAGTGGGCCAGTCCGATTGTTCCAGTCCTCAAGGGAGACGGCACCGTCAGACTCTGTGGTGATTACAAAGTGACTATCAATCATTTCTCACTGCAGGATCAATACCCGCTACCGAAGGCAGACGACTTATTTGCGACGCTGGCGGGAGGGAAAATGGTCACGAGGCTGGACTTGACCTCGGCCTACATGACGCAGGAGCTGGAGGAATCTTCGAAGGGTCTCACCTGCATCAACACGCACAAAGGTCTCTTCATTTACAACAGATGCCCGTTTGGGATTCGATCGGCCGTGATATTCCAGAGGAACATGGAAAGCTTACTGAAGTCGTTCCCGTGCACCGTGGTCTTCCAGGACAACACCTTGGTTACAGGTCGGGACACCGTCGAGCACCTGCAGAACCTGGAGGAGGTTCTTAGTCAGCTTAATCATGTGGGGCTCAGGCTAAAACGCTCGAAGTGCGTTTTCCTGGTGCCTGAAGTGGAGTTCCTGGGGAGAAGAATCGCGGCGGACGGCATCAGGCCCACCGATTCAAAGACGGAGACAATCAAAAACGCACCGAGGCCACAGAACGTGACGGAGCTGCAGTCGTTTCTAGAACTCCTGAACTACTTTGGTAACTTCTTACCGGGTCTTAGCACATTATTAGAACCCCTGCACTCTTTACTGCGTCAGGGAGATGAATGGGTATGGGGTAAAAGCCAAGAAAATGCCTTTGAGAAAGCTAGGAAGCTGTTATGTTCAAACAAATTGCTTGTGTTGTAAGATCCAGGTAAACGTTTGGTACTAGCATGTGATGCGCTGTCATACGGTGTCGGGTGTGTATTGCAACAAGCTAATGAATTTGGGAAATTGCAAACGGTTGTTTATGCATCCAGAAGTCTGTCTAAGGCCGAGGGGGCCTACAGTATGATTGTAAAAGAAGCGTTAGCGTGTGTTTATGGGGTAAAGAAAAGGCATCAATATCTGTTCAGGCTCAAATTTGAATTGGAAACCGACCATAAGCCGCTTATATCCCTCTGGGGATAAATACGAATGCATCGGTCCGCATCCAGAGATGGGCGCTCACGTTGTCCGCATACAACTACGCCATCCGCCGCAGGCCAGGCACAGAAAATTGGGCCGATGCTCTCAGTGGGCTGCCATTGCCCACCACAGGGGTGGAGATGGCACAGCCTGCAGATTTAGTTATGGTAATGGAAGCATTCGAGAGTGAGCAATCACCCGTTACCACCTGGATGAGCCGAATGGCCTACTCCTGCACCTATTTTCTATGTTTCTATGACCCCTTACTGTCATTAGTAAAAAAACTGTGTGCTCCACGGGAGTTAGTCTAATGTCCTATTGGAGATGCAGGAAGAAATAAAGTCGTACCAATGGCGCAAAGATGAAATGTCTACAGAGGCAGACTGCCTCCTATGGAGTAATCGGGCAGTTGTGCCAAAAAAGGGCAGGGACACTTTCATTAGTGATCTTCACAGTACCCACCCAGGCATTGTAATGATGAAAGCGATAGTCAGATCCCACGTGTGGTGGCCTGGTATTGATGCAGACTTAGAGTCCTGTGTGCACAAATGTAATACATGCTCGCAGTTAAACAATGCATCCAGGGAGGCGCCACTAAGTTTATGGCCTTGGCCCTCCAAACCATGGTCTAGGGTTCATGTCGACTATGGAGGCCCGTTCTTGGGAAAAATGTTTTTAATGGTTGTAGATGCGTACTCCAAGTGCATGTGTGATAATGTCGGCAAGCATGTCCGATGCCACCATTGAAAGCCTACGGGCCATGTTTGCCATGCACGACCTGCCTGATGTCCTTGTAAGTGACAATGGGCCATGCTTTTCCAGTGCCGAATTCAAGGAATTCATGACCCGCAATGGGGTCAAACATGTCATGTCTGCCCCATTTAAGCCAGTGTCCAACGGTCAGACAGAACGAGCAGTTCAAACAATCAAGCAGAGCTTGTAAAGGGTAACTGAAGGCTCACTGCAGACTCGCTTATCCCGAGTCCTGCTTAGTTACCGCACAAGACCCCACTCGCTCACCGGGGTCCCTCCCGCTGAACTGCTCATGAAAAGGGCAATTAAGACAAGGCTCTCGTTAGTCCACCCTGATCTACACAAACAGGTAGAGAGCAGGCGGCTTCAACAGAATACATATCATGATCGCACAAATGTGCCACGCGAAATTGAAAAGATCCTGTATTTGTGTTGAACTATGGACAAGGTCCCAAGTGGATTGCTGGCACCGTTTTGGCCAAAGAGAGGAGTAGGGTGTTTGTGGTTAAACTCGCAAATGGACTCACCTGCAGGAAACACTTGGACCAAACCAAACTCAGATTTACGGACTATCCAGAACAACCCACAAGAGACTCTACCTTTTTCGATCCTCCAACACACACACAAGTGGCAACCGATCCAACGGTTAACCACAAAGCAGAACCCATTACCCGCAGCAGCCCAGCAAGACTCACCAGCCCCAGCAGCCCAGCAAGACTCACCAGCCCCAGCAGTCCAGCAGCCCAGCGATGGCCCAACAAACGACTCACCAAAATCACCAAAACCAGCATTTTCACCGAGACGATCAACCAGGGAAAGAAAGGCCCCAGATCGACTCACATTGTAAATAGTTACACTATGGACTTTGGGGAGGGGGGGGGGGGGGCAGGGGGAGTGTTATTATGTATGTAAACCTGAAACCTGTAATCACCATGTCTAACCACCAGAGGGCGTATCCCCTGGAGTCCCAAGGGATCCCACAATCCCTTGGGAGCACCTGTATATAAGGTGGCCTCACAGGCTGGAGAGATACTCTGAGATCTGTAATAAAGGACTGCGGTCACACTTACTTTGAGCTTGCAGTATCCAGTCTGACTCCTTATCCAAGACTTAACAGGACCGACCTTCTATAAGCGGTAATCTCCGCCCCAGCCAGAAACAAATTCAGCTTTCGCTTGAAGGGATTCAGCGAGTCTGCATCCACCACATGAAATGGCTGCTTGTTCCCGAGGTCGACTATTCTCTGAGAAATAAACCACCTCCTGATGTCTAACCTAGATCTAGCCTTATACAACTTAGATTTGTGCTCCCTGGTCCTGCCTAACCTATTTCATTGAAATAAGGACGCGCTTATTTGTACTGTGAAAATGACCGCACTGGTCCACCAATTTGTCTATAATTGGTCCCCTTGGAGGATAAGCCACACCCTGAAGTTTCTCTGGAATCTGTAACTTGAACAGCCCAGCCCAAGGTCTCACTGACTTTGCAAAATGTAACTTGATCCACTTTGAAGCCACAGAGTACAGAGCTCCCCAGAAGACACCAACGACCAGCCGAAGTGCCTTACCCCAGTCCAAGTGCTGCCTCCCCCAGCCGAAGTCTCTCCTTAGACTACCTCACCCTCCCCTCCACCACCATAGATGGGGCATTGTGTACAGATTGTTAACAGGTTTATTGGGTATGAAGTGAATAGTGACAGTGTCGTCACTTCTGGATTTCATCCATTCCAATGATGTCCCTTGTAGAGGGTTGAAAGAACGTGATCGGTCTTCCCAGAGTTCCCTCTCTCCCTTCCGATCCCCCCCCCCCACCCCCACCCATGTCTTTTCCCCCCCTTCTCTCTCGCTTTCCCCCTCCCCACCCCCCCTCCAAGTCTCTCTCCCTTTCGACCCCCCGCCCCCCCTCGCTCTCGGCTGTGTGGAATGAGAGCGAGGCCGCTCTTCCAGTTTGGGTGGAGCTTGACAGACGTATGCGCAGAAAAAACACAGTACAAATAGTTATTTCCATGAAATAACCGGTCAGCTGGAACACCGTCTACTCCCTTCATTATCTTATAAACCTCAATCATATCCCCCTAAGTCTACACTGCTCGAAGGTAAAGAGTCCCAACTCTTTTAACCTATCCTGATAACCAAGATGCTTTACACTTGGAAGTAGTCTCGTGGCCCTCTTCTGCACCCTTTCCAGAGCCTCAATATGAGGAGACCAAAAGTGGACACAAGAACATAAGAAATAGGAGCAGGAGTAGGCCATTATCACCTATCATTCTTCTGAACTCCAATGAGTCCAGGCCCAACCTACTCAACCTTTCCTCATAAGTCAACCCCCTCATCTCCGGAATCAACCTAGTGAATTTTCTCTGAACAGCCTCCAAAGCAAGTATATCCTTCCTTAAATACAGAGACCAAAACTGTACGCAGTATTCCAGGTATGGCCTCACCAATACCCTGTACAGTTGGAGCAGGACTTCTCTGCTTTTATACTCTATCCTCCTTGCAATAAAGGCCAACATTCCATTTGCCTTCCTGATTATAAAGTATTCCAAGTGCGGCCTGACTAAGGTCTTGTACAAGGACAAAACAGTACATAGAAACATAGAAAGATAGAAAATAGGTGCAGGAGTAGGCCATTCGGCCCTTCGAGCCTGCACCGCCATTCAATGAGTTCATGGCTGAACATGCAACTTCAGTACCTCATTCCTGCTTTCTTGCCATACCCCTTGATCCCCCTAGTAGTAAGGACTACATCTAACTCCTTTTTGAATATATTTAGTGAATTGGCCTCAACAACTATCTGTGGTAGAGAATTCCGCAGGTTCACCACTCTCTGGGTGAAGAAGTTTCTCCTCATCTCGGTCCTAAATGGCTTACCCCTTATCCTTAGACTGTGACCCCTGGTCCTGGACTTCCCCAACATTGGGAACATTCTTCCTGCATCTAACCTGTCTAAACCCATCAGAATTTTAAACGTTTCTATGAGATCCCCTCTCATTCTTCTGAACTCCAGTGAATACAAGCCCAGTTGATCTAGTCTTTCTTGATAGGTCAGTCCCGCCATCCCGGGAATCAGTCTGGTGAACCTTCGCTGCACTCCCTCAATAGCAAGAATGTCCTTCCTCAAGTTAGGAGACCAAAACTATACACAATACTCCAGGTGTGGCCTCACCAAGGCCCTGTACAACTGTAGTAACACCTCCCTGCCCCTGTACTCAAATCCCCTTGCTATAAAGACCAACATGCCATTTGCTTTCTTAATCGCCTGCTGTACCTGCATGCCAACCTTCAATGACTGATGTACCATGACACCCAGGTCTCGTTGCAGCTCCCCTTTTCCTAATCTGTCACCATTCAGATAATAGTCTGTCTCTCTGTTTTTACCACCAAAGTGGATAACCTCACATTTATCCACATTATACTTCATCTGCCATGCATTTGCCCACTCACCTAACCTATCCAAGTCACTCTGCAGCCTCATAGCATCCTCCTCGCAGCTCACACTGCCACCCAACTTAGTGTCATCCGCAAATTTGGAGATACTACATTTCATCCCCTCGTCTAAATCATTAATGTACAATGTAAACAGCTGGGGCCCCAGCACAGAACCTTGTGGTACCCCACTAGTCACTGCCTGCCATTCTGAAAAGTACCCATTTACTCCTACTCTTTGCTTCCTGTCTGATAAACAGTTCTCAATCCATGTCAGCACACTACCCCCAATCCTATGTGCTTTAACTTTGCACATTAATCTCTTGTGTGGGACCTTGTCGAAAGCCTTCTGAAAGTCCAAATATACCACATCAACTGGTTCTCCCTTGTCCACTCTACTGGAAACATCCTCAAAAAATTCCAGAAGATTTGTCAAGCATGATTTCCCTTTCACAAATCCATGCTGACTTGGACCTATCATGTCACCTCTTTCCAAATGCGCTGCTATGACATCCTTAATAATTGATTCCATCATTTTACCCACTACTGAGGTCAGGCTGACCGGTGTATAATTCCCTGTTTTCTCTCTCCCTCCTTTTTTAAAAAGTGGGGTTACATTGGCTACCCTCCCAGCGATAGGAACTGATCCAGAGTCAATGGAATGTTGGAAAATGACTGTCAATGCATCTGCTATTTCCAAGGCCACCTCCTTAAGTACTCTGGGATGCAGTCCATCAGGCCCTGGGGACTTATCGGCCTTCAATCCCATCAATTTCCCCAACACAATTTCCCGACTAATAAGGATTTTCCTCAGTTCCTCCTTCTTACTAGACCCTCTGACCCCTTTTATATCCGGAAGGTTGTTTGTGTCCTCCTCAGTGAATACCGAACCAAAGTACTTGTTCAATTGGTCTGCCATTTCTTTGTTGCCCGTTATGACTTCCCCTGATTCTGACTGCAGGGGACCTATGTTTGTCTTTTCTAACCTTTTTCTCTTTACATATCTATAGAAGCTTTTGCAGTCCGTCTTAATGTGCCCTGCAAGCTTCCTCTCGTACTCTATTTTCCCTGCCCTAATCAAACCCTTGGTCCTCCTCTGCTGAGTTCTAAATTACTCCCAGTCCCCAGGTTCACTGCTATTTCTGGCCAATTTGTATGCCACTTCCTTGGCTTTAATACTATCCCTGATTTCCCTTGATAGCCACGGTTGAGCCACCTTCCCTTTTTTATTGTTACGCCAGACAGGGATGTACAATTGTTGTAGTTCATCCATGCGGTCTCTAAATGTCTGCCATTGCCCATCCACAGTCAACCCCTTAAGTATCATTCGCCAATCTATCCTAGCCAATTCACGCTTCATACCTTCAAAGTTACCCTTCTTTAAGTTCTGGACCATGGTCTCTGAATTAACTGTTTCATTCTCTATCCTAATGTAGAATCCCACCATATTATGGTCACTCTTCCCCAAGGGGCCTCGCACAACGAGATTGCTAATTAATCCTCTCTCATTACACAACACCCAGCCTAAGATGGCCTCCCCCCTAGTTGGTTCCTCGACATATTGGTCTTGAAAACCATCCCTTATGCACTCCAGGAAATCCTCCTCCACCGTATTGCTTCCAGTTTGGTTAGCCCAATCTGTATGCATATTAAAGTCACCCATGATAACTACTGCACCTTTATTGCATGCACCCCTAATTTCCTGTTTGATGCCCTCCCCAACATCACTACTACTGTTTGGAGGTCTGTACACAACTCCCACTAACGTTTTTTGCCCTTTGGTGTTCTGCAGCTCTACCCATATAGATCCCACATCATCCAAGCTAATATCCTTCCTAACTATTGCATTAATCTCCTCTTTAACCAGCAATGCTACCCCACCTCCTTTTCCTTTTATTCTATCCTTCCTGTATGTTGAATACCCATGGATGTTGAGTGTCCTACAGATATACCCCAACACCCTATTTGCTCTAGCTATTGCTGCATGGCATTGCTCATGTACCTTTAAAGATGTATGCACTAGAATACCCAAATCTCTTTCGATCTCCACCATCTTTAATGCCTTTCCCTGCAGGGTTTATGAATGTTGAGCATTTGCCCTGCCCACATGCATAACACTGCACTTATCTAAGTTGTACATCATTTTCCAGTCATGAGCCCAGTCTCCCAACACAGTAAGATCTGCCTGAATCAGACGAGCCTCTTCGACAGTTCGAACACTCCCACAGATCTTGGTATCATCTGCAAATTAGCAAATTGTGTCGCCAACCCTGAATCCAGATCATTCATAAAAATAGTCAAAAGCAACGGTCCCACCACTGATCCCTGCGGGACACCACTGGTGACTGGTCTCCAAACCAATCCAAATCCATCTATAAGTACTCTTTGCCTGCATCCTGCCAGCCAGTTCTGTATCCAGCTCAATATATTTCACTAATACCAGAGGCTCCAATCTTTAGAGAAGCCTCTTGTGCGGCACGTTGTCAAAAGCTTTTTGGAAATCTAAGTAGACAATGTCTACTGGGCTTCCCTCATCCATCAACTTTGTAACTTCTTCAAAAAATACAATTAGATTTGTCAGACATGACCTCTTTATGAAGCCATGTTGGGTGTCCCTAATATGTCCCTCCCTATCCAAGTATTCATATATTGCATCCCTAATGATTCTTAAACTGATGGGCCTATAGTTACCCGGGTCTGCCTCGTCACCTTTTTAAAAAAAATGGGGACTACATTAGCCTCCTTCCAATCTGTAGGAACCATTCCAGAGTGCAGTGAGCTATTAAACACACAGGCCTGGAGCTCGCACAGCACATGTCCCGCCTCCCGCAGGACCCTCGGATGGATATCATCTGGTCCTGCTGCTCTATTTATTTTTAAATTCTTAATTCTTTCTATTGTTATATATGTGGACTTGTATTTACTCTGTACAGCCACCAGAGGGCTCATCCCCTAGCGTCCCAAGGGATCCCATAATCCCTTGGGAGCACAGGTATTTAAGGAGGCTTCACAGGTTGGAAAGGCACTCTGGAGACCTGCAATAAAAGACTATGGTCACACTTTACTTTGAGCTCAGTGTTCAGTCTGACTCTTTCGCCGTACACAACAACTGGCGACGAGATACAAATAGCGAACCCAAGGATGCAGAGAACAGTGGGCATTCTGGAGAAATTCTCGGAGGGAGTTGATTGGGAAACTTCTGTGGAGCAACTCGACCAATACTTCGTGGCCAATGAGCTAGATGGGGAAGAGAACGCTGCCAAACGAAGGGCGATCCTCCTCACCGTCTGTGGGGCACCAACGTATGGCCTCATGAAGAATCTGCTTACTCCAGTGAAACCCATGGAGAAATCGTACGACGATTTGTGCACACTGGTCCGAGAGCATTTGAACCCGAAGGAAAGCATTCTGAAGGCGAGGTACCGGTTCTACACCTACAAAAGGTCTGAAGGCCGGGAAGTGGTGAGTTAGGTCGCCGAGTTAAGACGCCTTGCAGGACATTGCGAATTTGAAGGACATGCTCAGAGACTTTTTCATACTTGGCATTGGCCACGAAACCATACTTCGCAAACTTTTGACTGTTGAGACCCCAACCTTGAGTAAGGCCATAGCGATAGCCCAGGCGTTCATTGCCACCAGTGACAATACTAAGCAAATCTCTCAGCACACAAGTGCTGCTACAAGTACTGTGAACAAAGTGATGTTGTTTTCAAATCGTAACGTACAGGGCAGGTCACACATACCTGCAGCTACATGTCCGCAGATGTCTCAGAGTCCACCATCAAGGGTGATGAATGCAAGGCCATTAACACCTTGTTGGCGCTGCGGGGGTGATCATCATTTCCATTCATGCCGATTCAAAGAGTACGTTTGCAAGGGCTGTGGAACAATGGGACACCTCCGAGTGTGCAGGCGAGCTGCTAAGCCTGTTAAACCTGCAAACCATCATGTTGCAGAGGAGGACAGATCCACGGAGGATCACGACAAACCAGAGCCTCAGACCGAGGAAGCAGAGGTACATGGGGTGCACACCTTCACCACGAATTGTCCCCAGATAATGCTGAACGTTGAATTAAATGGACTCCCGGTGTCAATGGAGCTGGACACGGGTGCAAGCCGTCATGGGCAAAAAGACTTTCGAAAGGCTGTGGTGTAACAAGGCCTCAAGGCCAGTCTTAACTCCAGTTCGCACGAAACTAAGAACTTACACGAAAGAACTGATTCCTGTAATCGGCAGTGCTACCGTAAAGATCTCCTACGATGGAACGGTGCACAAGCTACCACTCTGGGTGGTACCGGGCGATGGTCCCACGCTGCTCAGCAGGAGCTGGCTGGGAAAGATACGCTGGAACTGGGACGACGTCCGAGTGCTATCGCCTGCTGACGACACTTCGTATGCCCAGGTCTTAAACAAATTTCCTTCGCTGTTCGAACCAGGCATCGGGAAATTCCAAGGAGCAAAAGTGTTGATCCACCTAATTCCGGGGGCGCGACCCATCCATCACAAGGCGAGAGCAGTACCGTACATGATGAGGTAGAGGGTAGAGATCGAGCTAGACTGGCTGCAAAGAGAGGGCATCATTTCAACGATCGAGTTCAGCGAGTGGGCCAGTCTAATTGTCCCAGTCCTCAAGGGAGACGGCACCATCAGAATCTGTGGCGATTACAAAGTAACTATCAATCGTTTCTCCCTGCAGGACCAATACCCACCACCGAAGGCCGACGACCTCTTTGCAAAGCTGGTGGGAGGAAAGACGTTCACGAAGCTGGATCTGACTTCAGCCTACATGACGCAGGAACTGGAGGAATCATCGAAGGCCCTCACCTGCATCAACACGCACGAAGCTCTTTTTGTTTATAACAGATGCCCGTTTGGAATCCGATCAGTGGCGGCGATATTCCAGAGAAACATGGAAAGTTTACTGAAGTCGGTCCTACACTCCGTGGTCTTCCAGGACAACATCTTGGTCACTGGTTGGAACACAGTCGAGCATCTGCAGAACCTAGAGGAGGTTCTTAGTCGACTCAACCACGTGGGGCTCAGGTTAAAATGCTCAAAATGCGCCTGAAGTGGAGTTCCTGGGAAGGAGGATTGCGGTGGACGGCATCAGGCCCACCAACATGAAGATGGAGGCAATCGAGAATGCACCGAGGCCACAGGACGTGACGGAGCTGCAGTCGTTTATGGGACTCTTGAATTACTTTGGTAACTTCTTACCGGGTCTCAGCACACTGTTAGAACCACTACATGTCTTACTATGAAAAGGGGGCGAATGGGTTTGGGGCAAAAGCCAAGAAAATGCCTTTGTAGAAGCGAGAAAATTGTTATGCTCAAACAAATTGCTTGTGTTGTATGATCCATGTAAGCGTTTGGTACTAGCATGTGATGCGTCGTCATATAGCGTCTGGTGTGTATTGCAACAAGCTAATGATTTTGGAAAACTGAAACCAGTTGCTTATGCATCCAGGAGTCTGTCTAAGGCTGAGAGAGCCGACAGCATGATTGAAAAAGAAGCATTAGCGTGTGTCTATGGGGTAAAGAAAATGCATCAATACCTGTTTGGGCTAAAATTCAAATTGGAAACTGACCATAAGCCACTTATAGCCCCGTTTTCCAAGAGTAAAGAGATAAATACCAAAGCATCGGCCCGCATCCAGAGATGGGCGCTCACATTGTCTGCATACAACTACACCATCCGGCACAGGCCAGGCACAGAAAACTGCACCAATGCTCTCAGTAGGCTGCCATTGCCCACCATGGGGGTGGAAATGGCGCAGCCCGCAGATCTAGCCATGGTTATGGAAGCATTTGAGAGTGAGCAATCACCAGTCACTGCCCGGCAGATCAAAACTTGGACAAGCCAGGATCCCTTATTATCTCTAGTCAATAGCTGTGTGCTTCACGGGAGCTGGTCCAGTGTCCCAGTGGAAATGCAGGAAGAGATAAAGCCGTTCCAGCAGCGCAAAGATGAACTGTCTATACAGGCAGACTGCCTTCTGTGGGGCAATCGAGTAGTGGTCCCCAAGAAGGGCAGAGACACCTTCATCAATGACCTCCACAGTACCCACCCAGGCATCGTAATGATGAAAGCAATAGCCAGATCCCACGTGTGGTGGCCCGGTATCGATGCGGACTTAAGAGTCCTGCGTTCACAGATGTAATACATACTCGCAGTTAAGCAATGTACCCAGGGAGGCGCCGCTAAGTTTATGGTCTTGGCCCTCCAAACCGTGGTCTAGGGTACACATCGACTATGCAGGCCCGTTCTTGGGTAAAATGTTCCTTGTGGTTGTAGACGCGTACTCCAAGTGGATTGAATGTGAGATAATGTCGGCTAGCACGTCCGCTGCCACGACTGAAAGCCTGCGGGCCATGTTTGCCACTCACGGCTTACCCGATGTCCTGGTGAGCGACAATGGGCCACATTGCTGAGTTCAAAGAATTCATGACCCGTAACGGGATCAAACATGTCACATCTGTCCCATTTAAACCAGCATCCAATGGTCAGGCAGAGAGAGCAGTGCAAACCATCAAGCAAGGCTTGAAGAGGGTAACTGAAGGCTCACTGCAGACTCGCCTATCCCAAGTCCTGCTTAGCTACCACATGAGACCCCACTCACTCACTGGGATCCCATCTGCTGAACTGCACATGAAAAGAGCACTTAAGACAAGGCTCTCGTTAGTTAACCCTGATCTACATGAACAGGTAGAGAGCAGGCGGCTTCAACAAAGTGCATACCATGATAGTGCAAATGTGTCACGCGAGTTTGAAATCAATGATCTTGTATTTGTATTAGATTATGGACAAGCTCCCAAGTGGCTTCCCAGCACTGTCGTGGCCAAAGAGGGGAGTAGGGTGTTTCGGGTCAAACTTTCAAATGGACTCATTCACCGGAAATACTTGGAACAAATCAAACTCAGATTCACGGACTATCCTGAGCAACCCACCTTGGACCCTACCTTTTTTGATCCCCCAACATACACACCAGTGGCAACCAGCACCATGGTTAACCATGAAGCAGAACCCATCATCCACAGCAGCCCTGCAGGGCCCAACACACCAGGCAGCCCAGGAAGGCCAGCTGCACAGCAGCCCAGCGAGGGCCCAACAAATGATTCAACAACACCAGTTTTCACACCGAGACGATCAACCAGGGGAAGAAGGGCCCCAGATCGACTCACATTGTAAATAGTTACACTATTGACTTTGGGGGGGGGGGTGGAGGGAGTGTTGTATGTAGACTTGTATTTACTCTGTACAGCCACCAGAGGGCTCATTCCCCGGAGTCCCAAAGGATCCCATAATCCCTTGGGAGCACAGGTATTTAAGGAGGCTTCACAGGTTGGAGAGGCACTCTGGCGACCTGCAATAAAAGACTACGGCCACACTTTACTTTGAGCTCAGTGTTCAGTCTGACTCTTTCCTCATACACAACACTTATCTATGTTAATGTTACTGATAAAACTAGTATTATTAAATACTAATTAGTTCTATTAGTTTTGTCAAACTTGATCATAAACACAACTCCAATCATTGACCAACCAGCATGGAGAGGAATATCCAATGGCGTGAAACACAACACATCAGTCCAGGTGCAGAGAAAGAAGAAAGACCCTTGAACAAGCAGAGACCAACAATGTAAATCAGCTTCCAGATGACAAGGTCAGTCCCTGGGGTCGTCTAAAATATTTGAATGAAAGGCAAGGTGTGCATAAAGGACAGTAGTCAGTTCTGGTGCTCAAACATACCGAACAATCTTCCATTAATGTCTGCACACAGCCGGAGTTATCGTTCTGGATACAACAGCCAGAGTTCCTCTCCCGATCTCGCTCTTCCTCAGTGAGTTCTGAGATGGATTGATCCCTCCGTAAGCAAGGAGAAAACTTTGCTCCAAGGTGAATGAGTGCATCCTGCAAATAGTCAAGAGTCTTCGGTATCTAACTGTCCATTCTAATAAGAACATAAGAATTAGGAGCAGGAGTCGGCCATTCGGCCCCTCGAGCCTGCTCCGCCATTCAATGGGATCATGGCTGATCTTCTACCTCAACTCCACTTTCCTGCACTATCCCTGTATCCCTTGATTCTCTTAATATCCAAAATCTATCGGTCTCTGTCTCGAAAATATTCAACGACTGAGCCTCCACAACCCTCTGGGGGAGAGAATTCCAAAGATTCACCACCCCCCGAGTAAAGAAGTTTCTCTGCATCTCAGTCCTAAATGGCCGACCCTTTATTCTGAGACTGTGACCCCTGGTTCTAAACTCCTCCCTGCATCTATCCTGTTATGCCCTGTAAGAATTTTGTATGTTTCAATGAAATCACCTCTCATTCTTCTAAACTCTAGAGAATATAGGCCTAGTCTACTCAATCTCGACT
This sequence comes from Pristiophorus japonicus, assembly GCF_044704955.1. Classification (NCBI taxonomy): domain Eukaryota; kingdom Metazoa; phylum Chordata; class Chondrichthyes; family Pristiophoridae; genus Pristiophorus; species Pristiophorus japonicus. The sequence continues at coordinate 137,913,044 of NC_091992.1, forward strand.
CATAGGACAATCCCTCCATCCCAGGAATCAGTCTGGTGAACCTTTGTTGCACTCCCTCTATGGCAAGTATATCCTTCCTTAGGTAAGGAGACCTAAACTGTACACAATACTCCAGGTGTGGTCTCACCGGGGCCCTATATAATTGCAGTAAGACGTCCTTACACTTATACTCAAATCCTCTTGTAATAAAGGCCAACATTCCATTTGCTTGTTTAATTTCTTGCTGTACCTTCATGTACAAGGACACCCAGGTCCCTCTGAGCACAAACATTTCCCAATCTCTCACCATATAAAAAACACTCTGTTCTTCTATTTCCCACCAAAGTGGATAACTTCACATTTCTCCACATTATATTCCATTTGCCATGTTCTTGCCCACACACTTAGCCTGTCTATATCCCCTTGAAGCCTCTTTGCATCCTCCTCACAACTTACATTCCCACCTAGCTTTGTATCATCAGCAAACTTGGATACATTACATTTGGTCCCCTCATCCAAATTATTGATATAGATTGTGAATAGCTGTTCCAAGCATTAATCCTTGCAGTACCCCACTAGTTACAGCCTGCCAACCCCCAAAATGACCCGTTTATTCCTAATCTGTTTTCTGTCCGTTAACCAATCCTCAATCCATGCTAGTATATTCCCCCAATCCCATGAGCCTATATAATTTTGTTCAATAACCTCTTGTGTGGCACCTTATCGAATGTCTTCTGAAAATCCAGATAAACATGCACTGGTTTCCCCTTATCTATTTTGCTAGTTACAACCTCAAAAAACTAAGAGATTTGTCAAACATGATTTCCCTTTCATAAATCCGTGTTGACTCTGCCCAATCCTATTATTATTTTCGAAGTGCCCTGTTACCACGTCCTGAATAATAGATTCGAGCATTTTCTCAACTACTGATGTCAGGCTAACTGGTCTGTAGTTCCCAGTTTTCTCTCTCCCTCCTTTCTTAAATAGTGGGGTTACAATTGCTACCTTCCAATCCGTGGGAACCGTTCTAGAATCTATGGAATTTTGGAAGATGACAACCAATGCATCCACTATGTCTATAGCCACCTCTTTCAAAATCCTAGGATGTAGGTCATCAGGTCCAGAGGATTTATCAGCTTTCAGTCCCATTAATTTCTTCAGTAGTATTCTTTTATTAATACAAATTTCTTTCAGTTTCTCATTCTCGTTAGACCCTTGGTTCTCCACTACTTCCGGGAGTTTTTTTGTGTCTTCTTCCATGAAGACAGACACAAAGTATTTGTTTAATTTCTCTTATTCCCCAGTATAATTTCTCCTATCTCAGCCTGCAAGGGACCCACATTTACTTTCGCTAATCTTTTCCTTTTTACATACCTATAGATGCTTTTACAGTCTGTCGCTAGTTTACTCTCATATTCTATTTTCCCTTTCTGTATCAATTTCTTGGTCCTCCTTTGCTGAATTCTAAAATCCTCCTGATCCTCAGGCTTACTGCTCTTTTGGCAACATTATAAGCCTCTTCCTTTGATCTAATACTACCTTTAACTTCTCTTGTTAGCCACGGTTGGATCACTTTTCCTGTGGGGTGTAAGGGAATGTATATTTGTTGTAAATTATGTATTCTTTAAATGCCAGCCATTGCTTGTCACCATCATACCTTTTAATGTTGTTTCCCAACCTACCTTAGCCAACTCACCCCTCACACCTACGTAGTTTGCTTTGTTTAGATTGAAGACCCTAGTTTTGGATTTAACTAAATCACTTTCAAACTTAATGTAAAATTCTATCATATTATGGTCACTCTTCCTGAAGGGCCCCTTTACTACAAGGTTATTAATTAACCCTTTCTTCTTGCACAATACTAAACCTAAAATAGCCTGTTCCGGAGTTGGTTCCTCAACATACTGATCTTGAAAACCATCTTATATACATTCCATGAATTCGCGCTCCACACTATTACTGCATATTTTGTTTGCCCAGTCTATATGTAGATTAAAGTCTCCCATGATTACTGTATTACCCTTGTTACATGTGTCTCTAATTACCTGATTGATACTGTGCCCTACATTACCAGTACTGTTCGGGGGCCTATAAACAACTCCCACCAATATTTTCTGCCCCTTGCTGTTTCTTAGTTCCACCCAAACTGATTCTGCTTCTTGATTTTCAGAGCCAAGATTCTTTCTCTCGATTGTCTTTATCCCATCCTTTATTATCAGGGCTACCCCGCCTCCTTTTCCAGTTTGCCTATCTCTTCTAAAAGTTAAGTATCCTGGAATATTTAGTTCTCAACCTTGGCCATTTTGCAACCACGTCTCCGTAATGGATATTAGATCAAACCTATTAATTTCTATCTGTGCTATTAATTCATCTATTTTGTAACAGATATGATGTGATTGGGATTACAGAGACATGGCTCCAGGATGTTCAGGGCTGGGAACTCAACATCCAAGGGTATTCAACATTCAGGAAGGATAGAATAAAAGGAGAAGGAGGTGGGGTAGCATTGCTGGTTAAAGAGGAGATAAATGCAATAGTTAGGAAGGATATTAGCTTGGATGATGTGCAATCTATATGGGTCGAGCTGCAGAACACCAAAGGGCAAAAAACGTTAGTGGGAGTTGTGTACAGACCTCCAAACAGTACTAGTAATGTTGGGGAGGGCATCAAACAGGAAATTAGGGGTGCATGCAATAAAGGTGCAGCAGTTATCATGGGTGACTTTAATATGCATACAGATTGGGCTAACAAATCTGGAAGCAATACGGTGGAGGAGGATTTCCTGGAGTGCATAAGGGATGGTTTTCAAGACCAATATGTCGAGGAACCAACTAGGGGGGAGGCCATCTTAGACTGGGTGATGTGTAATGAGCGAGGATTAATTAGCAATCTCGTTGTGCGAGGCCCCTTGGGGAAGAGTGACCATAACATGGTGGAATTCTACATTAGGATGGAGAATGAAACAGTTAATTCAGAGACCATGGTCCAGAACTTAAAGAAGGGTAACTTTGAAGGTATGAGGCATGAATTGGCTAGGATAGGTTGGCAAATGATACTTAAGGAGTTGACTGTGGATGGGCAATGGCAGACATTTAGAGACCGCATGGATGAACTACAACAATTGTACATCCCTGTCTGGCGTAAAAATAAAAAAGGGAAGGTGGCTCAACCGTAGCTATCAAGGAAAATCAAGGATAGAATTAAAGCCAAGGAAGTGGCATACAAATTGGCCAGAAATAGCAGCGAACCCGGGGACTGGGAGAAATTTAGCAGAGGAGGACAAAGGGTTTGATTAGGGCAGGGAAAATAGAGTACGAGAGGAAGCTTGCAGGGAACATTAAGACGGACTGCAAAAGCTTCTATAAATATGTAAAGAGAAAAAGGTTAGTAAAGGCAAACGTAGGTCCCCTGCAGTCAGAATCAGGCAAAGTCATAACAGGGAACAAAGAAATGACAGACCAATTGAACAAGTACTTTGGTTCGGTATTCACTAAGGAGGACACAAGCAACCTTCCGAATATAAAAGGGGTCAGAGGGTCTAGTAAGAAGGAGGAACTGAGGGAAATCCTTATTCGTCGGGAAATTGTGTTGGGGAAATTGATGGGATTAAAGGCCGATAGGCCTGATGGTCTGCATCCTAGAGTACTTAAGGAGGTGGCCTTGGAAATAGCGGATGCATTGACAGTCATTTTCCAACATTCCATAGACTCTGGATCAGTTCCTATCGAGTGGAGGGTAGCCAATGTAACCCCACTTTTTAAAAAAAGGAGGGAGAGAGAAAACAGGGAATTATAGACCGGTCAGCCTGACATCGGTAGTGGGTAAAATGATGGAATCAATTAGTAAGGATGTCATAGCAGTGCATTTGGAAAGAGGTGACATGATAGGTCCAAGTCAGCATGGATTTGTGAAAGGGAAATCATGCTTGACAAATCTTCTGGCATTTTTTGAGGATGTTTCCAGTAGAGTGGACAAGGGAGAACCAGTTGATGTGGTATATTTGGACTTTCAGAAGGCTTTCGACAAGGTCCCACACAAGAGATTAATGTGCAAAGTTAAAGCACATGGGATTGGGGGTAGTGTGCTGACGTGGATTGAGAACTGGTTGTCAGACAGGAAGCAAAGAGTAGGAGTAAATGGGTACTTTTCAGAATGGCAGGCAGTGACTAGTGGGGTACCGCAAGGTTCTGTGCTGGGGCCCCAGCTGTTTACATTGTACATTAATGATTTAGACGAGGGGATGAAATGTAGTATCTCTAAATTTGCAGATGACACTAAGTTGGGTGGCAGTGTGAGCTGCAAGGAGGATGCAATGAGGCTGCAGAGTGACTTGGATAGGTTAGGTGAGTGGGCAAATGCATGGCAGATGAAGTATAAATGTGGATAAATGTGAGGTTATCCACTTTAATGGTAAAAACAGAGAGACAGACTATTATCTGAATGGTGACAGATTAGGAAAAGGGGAGGTGCAACGAGACCTGGGTGTCATGGTACATCAGTCATTGAAGGTTGGCATGCAGGTACAGCAGGCGGTTAAGAAAGCAAATGGCATGTTGGCCTTCATAGCGAGGGGATTTGAGTACAGGGGCAGGGAGGTCTTACTACAGTTGTACAGGGCCTTGGTGAGGCCACACCTGGAGTATTGTGTACAGTTTTGGTCTCCTAACTTGAGGAAGGACATTCTTGCTATTGAGGGAGTGCAGCGAAGGTTCACCAGACTGATTCCCAGGATGGCGGGACTGACATATCAAGAAAGACTGGATCAACTGGGCTTGTATTCACTGGAGTTCAGAAGAATGAGAGGGGATCTCATGGAAACGTTTAAAATTCTGACGGGTTTAGACAGGTGAGATGCAGGAAGAATGTTCCCAATGTTGGGGAAGTCCAGAACCAGGGGTCACACTAAGGATAAGGGGTAAGCCATTTAGGACCGAGATGAGGAGAAACTTCTTCACCCAGAGAGTGGTGAACCTGTGGAATTCTCTACCACAGAAAGTTGTTGAGGTCAATTCACTAAATATATTCAAAAAGGAATTAGATGTAGTCCTTACTACTAGGGGGATCAAGGAGTATGGCGAGAAAGCAGGAATGAGGTACTGAAGTTGCATGTTCAGCCATGAACTCATTGAATGGCGGTGCAGGGCTTGAAGGGCCGAATAGCCTACTCCTGCACCTATTTTCTATGTTTCTATGTTGTTGCAAATGCTTTGTGCATTCAGATATAGTACAGTACCTTTAGCTCTGACCTTTGTCTATTTTTCCCTGAGATCACCTCAGTCAGTGAAGCCCTATGACCTTTGTTACTCTCTCTGTCCCTTCCTGACCAAAGTTGCTTATTTTTACCAAAAACTCTGCTCTAGAGCCTTGACATTTCTCTTGCTGCTTTTAAATTTACTCTTTCCTGAATCTTCTCTGATAATAAATCATATCAGCAGCAGCTTTACAGCTCATTGAATACTCACCGAGCGGGGTCCGATCCAGAAATTCTCCTGCTGCACATGCTCCACACTCTCGTACCCTTTATTCCTCAACACCTGCAAAAATGGAACTTGTTCAAAACATTTGCTGCATTGGTTCTCCTGTTTATCACCCATTGTTAATTTGAATTTAAGTTTCCTAAAGCCCCAGGTTATGGGGGACAATTGGTTTGGAGTGAGTGTAAGATGGTTAATTCTTGTTTAACACTCCGACAAGGCAGAAACAATTTCACCCACAGCCTTTCTCCAGATAAACAGCTCAGAACCAGAGAGTCCTAAAGTTCACACTCTTATTTCTTTCAACTGAAGTTCACTGTAATTTTTTAAAACACCCAATTAATATTGGGTAAAGGGGATAATAACAAGTGAAAATGTGAAGTCTCATTCGCCTCCTCCGAGACCTGCAGTCTGCACGAGCCATGGGCAAGAACAGTCTCTCACCTTCCCCGCACACATTATGGGTGATCCATAGTTTTAGTGAAAACAGCAGCCCTCAGAGTAAGAACTTATCGCAAAAAACCTTCCTCACTTTAATGATTTCACTTCATTGTCAATTGCCAATCAGCAGGCTTGAGCAAGGGCAGGCAGGGGGAGGGGCAGCGGCAGCGGTGGGCAGGGGGGGGGCGGGGGGAGGGGCAGGGGGAAAGTAGGGGGAGGGGTAGGGCCGGGCGGGGGAGGGGGGGTGAGTAGGGGGAAGGGCAGGGGTCGGTGGGGGGAGGGGCAGGGGCCGATGGGTGGGCGGGGGCAAGTAGGAGATGGGGGGGAGCCGGCAGGGGGAGGGAGGAGTAGGGGGAGGGGGAGGGGGAGGGGCAGACGGGGGGGGGGAGGCAGCAGGGAGAGGGGGAGTGGCGGGCGGGGGAGGGGGAGGTGCGAGTAGGGGGAGGGGCGAGTATGGGGAGGGGCAGGGGCTGACGGGGAGGGGGGGGGGGGGAGAAGTGCTGACACCTTCCAAATCCGTGCCCACCTTTCCCAGAACAGCATATTTGAATTCCTCCAATCCGGTTTCTGCGCCTGCCACAATATCAAAACGGCTCTCATCAAAGTCACAAATGACATTTTTTGTGACTGTGACAAAGATAAACTATCCCTCCTCATCCTTTGACACGGTTGACCACTCCATCCTTCTCCAACGCCTCTCCACCATGGTCCAGCTGGTGGGACTGCACTCGCCTGGTTCCATTCTTATCCATCTCATCGTAGTCAGAGAATCTCCTGCAACAGTTTCTCCTCCCCCCGCATCGTTACCTCTGGTGTCCCCCGAGGATCTGTCCTTGGCCCTCTCCTATTTCTCATCTACATGTTGCCCCTTGGCGATATCATCCGAAAACACAGCGTCAGTTTCCACATGTACAACTCCCCCGCCCCCTCAGAGATCTCTGCGCTTCTCCAATTGCGGCCTACTGAGCATCCATCGATTTCCATCACTCCACCAGTGGCCTAACCCCCTATTGAAGCCCAACCATTATTATAATTCTCTAATTAATGCCTATCCTACTTCGTGTTTGGGTTTAACCATCCTGAACATGTTTGCTTCGAACTCCAAGTCCTGGTCACTCTCACAGTAAAGCAGTTGCTGATACCAGCCTTCAAAGTGCCCTTCATTGATCTAATCTGTGCCCTGGACTCATTGCCTTGGCTTAACCTGCAGTAATGTTCTGGCCTAGAAATTAGTCGGATTGTTAGGAGGAGGCTCATGTGAAACATAAACACCAGCAAAGCCCAGTCAGCCCAAACAGCCCGTTTCCGTGACTGGTAACGCACTTACTAGCTTTGTTTTCACATGTTGTGCAAATCCCACTGGGGCGATTCCATACGTACCAATCGCCAGCAAGCTGATCAAAATGTGGACAAATGTAATCCAGTATGTGAAATAAGGCCTAGAAAATAAACAGCTGTTACACAGATAGTGAGAGACAGAGAAAGATAGACACAGATAGAGAGATAGATAGACAGAATCATAGAATGGTACAGCACAGAAGGAAGCCATTCAGCCAGTCGAGCCCGTACCGGCAAGAGCATCTCAGTTAGTCCCACTCCCCGCCCTTTCCCCGTAGCCTTGCGAATTTTTTTTCCTTCAGGAACTTATCCCACTCCCTTTGAAAGCCATGATTGAGTCTGCCTCCACCACTCTCTCAGGCAGCGCATTCCAGATCCTAACCAGCTCAGGCCGTGCATTCCAGATCCTCCACCCTCTCAGGCCGTGCATTCCAGATCCTCCACCCTCTCAGGCCGTGCATTCCAGATCCTCCACCAGCTCAGGCCGTGCATTCCAGATCCTAACCAGCTCAGGCCGTGCATTCCAGATCCTCCACCCTCTCAGGCCGTGCATTCCAGATCCTCCACCCTCTCAGGCCGTGCATTCCAGATCCTCCACCCTCTCAGGCAGCGCATTCCAGATCCTCCACCAGCTCAGGCCGTGCATTCCAGATCCTCCACCAGCTCAGGCCGTGCATTCCAGATCCTCCACCAGCTCAGGCAGCGCATTCCAGATCCTCCACCAGCTCAGGCCGTGCATTCCAGATCCTAACCAGCTCAGGCAGTGCATTCCAGATCCTAACCAGCTCAGGCCGTGCATTCCAGATCCTAACCAGCTCAGGCCGTGCATTCCAGATCCTAACCAGCTCAGGCCGTGCATTCCAGATCCTCCACCCTCTCAGGCCGTGCATTCCAGATCCTCCACCCTCTCAGGCCGTGCATTCCAGATCCTCCACCAGCTCAGGCAGTGCATTCCAGATCCTCCACCCTCTCAGGCAGTGCATTCCAGATCCTCCACCAGCTCAGGCAGCGCATTCCAGATCCTCCACCCTCTCAGGCAGTGCATTCCAGATCCTCCACCAGCTCAGGCAGCGCATTCCAGATCCTCCACCCTCTCAGGCAGTGCATTCCAGATCCTCCACCCTCTCAGGCAGTGCATTCCAGATCCTAACCACTCGCTGCGTAAAAAAGTTATTCCTCATGTTGCCTTTGGTTCTTCTGCCAATCGCCTTAAATCCGTGTCCTCTGGTCCTCGACCCTTTGGCCAATGGGAACAGTTTCTCTCTATCTACTCTGTCCAGACCCCTCATGATTTTGAACACCTCGATCAAATCTCCTCTCAACCTTCTCTGCTCCAAGGAGAACAACCCCAGCTTCTCCAGTCTATCCACGTAACTGAAGTCCCTCATCCCTGGAACCATTCTCGTAAATCTTTTCTGCTCCCTTTCTAAGGCCTTCACATCCTTCCTAAAGTGCGGTGCCCAGAATTGGACACAATACTCCAGTTGGGACCGAACCAGTGTTTTATACAGGTTCATCATAATTTCCACACTTTTGTACTCTGTGCCTCTATTTATGAAGCCCAGGATCGCGTAAGTTTTTTTAACCACTTTCTCAACCTGCCCTGCCA
>NC_091992.1:137922084-137959243 GCF_044704955.1 Pristiophorus japonicus
GTAGTTAGGGGTAGGTCGGGGGGTGGGTAGTTAGGGTTAGGGTCGGGGGGGGTAGTTAGGGTTAGGGTCGGGGGGGGGGGGTAGTTAGGGTTAGGGTTAGGGTTCGGGGAGGGTTAGGGTTAGGAGGGCGTGGCCTAAGGGTGTCTGCAGTCCCTTGCGCTGCCGCTGAGTCCTGTTGAAACCTCCAGGTGTTGAGGTGTGTCTGGCCAGGATCATTCTCATCCCATTCGTTGTTCACTGCCACCGACACTTCCAAAACTCCCCAGTGGAACTTGTGGTTAAACAAAACTTTTTACATACAATGATGATTGGAGCTTTTCAACAAATTGGGGATCACGGCAGGAAGCGGATAATGGCGGTGATTCAAACACATCGTCTGGCATAGAGTACAGCTCATCTGCGATATCCATCTGGGAGCAAAATCAAACATGCGATGGGTTACTGACAGACCTCATCACCTCACATCTCACTCACTCCCCTGAGGAAAGAACCGGAATATTTCACAAACATTCTTGCCTTACTAAAAAATGAGGTGTCCAGAAAGTCTGGGCCATCAACTGCATCTTCCTCAAAATAACTGGGATGTGCAAAGCTTCTTTTAACTCTTCGGGGCCGAGTACTTTCCAGAACAGGACGGCCCTGGGATGGAAATCAGATTCAGGTTAGATGACAACACAAGAGGAGACAGATGCACACAACACGCCCGCCCAACGATCTCTGCATTCCTCCATTTCTGGCCTCTTACCCATCCCCGATTATAATCGTTCCACTACTTTTGGCCGTGCCTTCAGCTACCTGGGCCCCAAGCTCTGAATTCCCTCCTTAAACCTCTCCGCCTTTCTTTCCTCCTTTAAGGCACTTCTTAAAACCTTCCTCTTTAACAGAAAACAGAGTGTCAGGATAAATGGGGTACTGAAGTTGCATGTTCAGCCATGAACTCATTGAATGGCGGTGCAGGCTCGAAGGGCCAATGGCCTATTCCTGCACCTATTTTCTATGTTTCTATGTTTCTAAATGGATCATTTTTCGTATGGCAAACAGTAACTAGTGGGGTGCTGCAGGGATCGGTGCTGGGGCCTCAACTATTTACAATCTATATTAATGACCTGGATGAAGGGACCGAGTGTAATGTAGACAAGTTTGCTGACGATACAAAGATGGGTGGGAAAGCAAGTCTGCAACAGGATATAGATAGGTTAACGAGTGGGCAGAAATTTGGCAGATGGAGTATAATGTGGGAAAATGTGAGGTCGGAAGAATAGAAAAACAATATATTATTTAAATGGAGACTACAGAATGCTGCAGTACAGAGGGACCTGGGGGTCCTCATACATAAAACACAAAAAGTTAGTATGCAGGTAATTAGGAAGGCAAATGGAGTGTTGGCCTTTATTGCAAGGGGGATAGAGTATAAAAGTATGGAAGTCTTGCTACAACTGTACAGGGTATTGGCAAGGCCACAGCTGGAGTACTCCGTACAGTTTTGATCGTCGTATTTAAGGAAGGATATACTTGTATTGGAGGCTGTTCAGAGAAGGTTCACTAGGTTGATTCCAGAGATGAGGGGGTTGATTATGAAGATAGGTTGAGTAGGTTGGGCCTGTACTCATTGGAGTTCAGACGAATGAGAGGCGATCTTATCGAAACATATAAGATAATGAGGGGGATCGACAAGTTGGACGCAGAGAGGATATTTCCACTCATAGGGGAAACTAAAACTAGGGGACATAGTCTCAGCATAAGGGGCCGCCCATTTAAAACTGAGATGAGGAGGAATTTCTTCTCTCAGAGGGTTGTAAATCTGTGGAATTCTCTGCCCCAGAGAGCTGTGGAGGCTGGGTCATTGAATATATTTAAGGTGGAGATAGACAGATTTTTGAGCGATAAGGGAATAAAGGGTTATGGGGAGCGGGCGGGGAAGTGGAGCTGAGGCCAAGATCAGATCAGCCATGATCTTATTGAATGGCGGAGCAGACTCGAGGGGTCGAATGGCCGACTCCTGCTCCTATTTCTTATGTTCTTGTGAATAGAGGGCCAAAGGCTAGATAGTTGGGAATTTGAACGTGGCATTGCAAGTGAATTGGGAGAGTGTTTTTTTCCAGGGGCGGACACAGAAGGAAGTCAGTTGTGAGTGGAGCGCGATACAAGAAAGTGACCAATGTTGGCCTTTTCTGTGGGTTCTATGATGGGGGTAGCAGGCCCATGCGAGATGGCGAGGTTGAGAGAACGGTCGTGAATATGGGTTGGGAGTTTATATCGAGAGAGAGATTAAGGGAGGTCAGGAGGGCAGTGAACTCAAAGGAGAGAGAGCATGATGAGTTGAGATGGAGGTTGAAATTACCAAGGATGAAAAGTCGCTCGGTACATAGGCTGAGGGTGGAAAGCAGTGAGGATATGTCGCTGAGAAACTTGGCAGTAATTTGGTAAGCAGTAGGGAATGAGGATTAAGAAAGACAGACTTGCATTTATATAGCGCCTTTCATGACCACCGCACGTCTCAAAATGTTTTACAGCCAATGAAGTACTTTGAGTGTAGTCACTGTTGTAATGTGGGAAATGTGGCAGGCAATTTGTGCACAGCAAGCTCCCACAAACATATGTGATAATGATCAGATAATCTGTTTCAGTGATGCTGAGTGATAAATATTGGTCAGGACACCGGGGAGAACTCCCCTGCTCAACTTCCAAATAGTGGCTGTGGGATCTTTTATGTCCACCTGGGAGAGCAGACAGGGTCTCGGTTTAACGTCTCATCTGAAAGACAGCACCTCCGACAGTGCAGCACTCCCTCAGCACTGCACTGGAGTATCAGCCTAGATTTACGTGCTCAAGTTGCTGGAGTGGGACTTGAACCCACAACTTTCTGACTCAGAGGCGAGAGTGCTGCCCACTGAGCCACCGCGAGCACTAGTACATGAGCGGCGAGAAGGATCGAAGGTGCCAGAGGAGTCGGTGTGATTTGGTGATGACCCACACCGCCACAACGGTGGTCTGAGTGGAGCAAGTGGTGGAAGGTATAGCCAGGTGGGGAGGCTTCATGTGGGGGATGGGGGGGGGGGGGGCGGGAGGTGACATCGCACCCCAGCCAGGTTCCACCAGGGCCATGAGGTGGATGCAATCATCCACAATAATCTCATGGACAGTAAGGGCCCTGTTGGGGAGGAGAAGGAGAGAGGGGTGGAAGAGTCCATGAGGTCAGCATTGGGAGGGGTGAGTTGGACGGAGAGCAGATTAGCTGCCAGCGTGAGTGCTGGGTGGGAAGGTCCGAGAGAGAGCAGGATGGGGCAATTGGGTTTGTTGCTCATAAGCAGGCAGCACAGAGCCTCGATGGGCCCTCCAAAGAACAACCAGTCGCACACATGCCGCGCCCCCCCCCCCATCCCGCCCCCTCCCCCTCCCTCCCAGCCAGCTACAGGCATCCAAACACACCACATGCTCACACGTGCTCCCCCCACCTCCGCACACTCCCCACCTCCGCACACTCCCCACCTCCGCACACTCCCCACCCCCACCTCCACACACTCCCCACCCCCGCCTCCGCACACTCCCCACCTCCGCACACTCCCCACACTCCCCACCTCCACACACTCCCCATCCGCACACTCCCCACACTCCCCACACTCCCCACACTCCCCACACTCCCACACTCCCACTCCCCACACTCCCCACACTCCCCACACTCCCCACACTCCCCACACTCCCCACACTCCCCACACTCCCCACACTCCCCACACTCCCCACACTCCCCACACTCCCCACCTCCCACCTCCCCACCCCCGCCTCCGCACACTCCCCCCCTCCACCTCCGCACACTCCACCGCCCCCCCACCTTCGCACACTCCACCCCCCCCAACCTCTGCACACTCCCCCCCCACCTCCTCCGCACACTCCCCACCCCCACCCACTCCCCCCCACATCTGCACACTCCTCACCCCACCTCCGCACGCTCCCCACCCCACCTCCGCAGCCTCCCCCCCCCACCTACGCACACTCCCCACCCCCGCACACTCCCCCCCCACATCTGCACCCTCCCCCCCCCACCTCCGCACACTCCCCACCCCCGCACACTCCCCCGCCCCCACCTCCGCACACTCCCCCCCCCCACACCCGCTCACTCCCCCCCCCCCACCTCCGCACACTCCCCCCCCCACCTCCGCACACTCCCCCCCCCCCACCTCCGCTCACTCCCCCCCCTCCACCTCCGCACACTCCCCCCCCCACCTCCGCACACTCCCCCCCTCCACCTCCGCACACTCCCCCCCCCCACCTCCGCACACTCCCCCCCCCCCACCTCCGCTCACTCCCCCCCTCCACCTCCGCACACTCCCCCCCCCACCTCCGCACACTCCCCCCCCCCCACCTCCGCTCACTCCCCCCCCTCCACCTCCGCACACTCCCCCCCCCCACCTCCGCACACTCCCCCCCTCCACCTCCGCACACTCCACCCCCACCTCCGCACACTCCACCCCCCCCCACCTCCGCACACTCCACCCCCCCCCCCCACCTCTGCACACTCCCCCCCCCCACCTCCTCCGCACACTCCCCCCCCACCTCCGCACACTCCCCACCCCCACCCACTTCCCCCCCACCTCCGCACACTCCTCATCCCCCCACCTCCGCACACTCCCCCCCCCCCCACCTCCGCACGCTCCCCACCCCCACCTCCGCACGCTCCCCCCCCCCACCTCCGCACGCTCCCCCCACCTCCGCACGCTCCCCCCCCACCTCCGCACGCTCCCCCCCCCACCTCCGCACGCTCCCCACCCCCACCTCCGCACGCTCCCCACCCCCACCTCCGCACGCTCCCCACCCCCACCTCCGCACGCTCCCCACCCCCACCTCCGCACGCTCCCCACCCCACACCTCCGCTCACTTCCCCCCCCCCCACCTCCGCACACTCCCCCCACCTCCGCACACTCCCCCCACCCCCCCCCCCCAGCTCCGCACACTCGCCCCCCTCACCTCCGCACATTCCCCCCCCATCCTCCCCCCATGCTGTCATTCTCACCATTATCAGGGCTGTTGCTGCTCGAAGACTCATTTGGGCGACAGACTCCCGCTTCCTGGGGGGAAATCCCGTGCCTACTCGGGAGCTTCGAACTGAACCGAGCGGGGGGAGAGGAGGGTGGGCCGGGTGAGGGGTGAGAGGTCGATCCATGACATCAGGATATCGAAACGCCCGACCCCGGGCAAAAGGGTCAATGATCTGAGAATAGAGAGAACACACAATGCTAAACATGACTTCCACTCCCCTCCCTCACCCCCCCCACCCCCAACTCATCCCCTCCCTCACCCCCCCCACCCCCAACTCATCCCCTCCCTCACCCCCCCCCGCCCACAACTCATCCCCTCCCTCACCCCTCCCGCCCACAACTCGTCCCCTCCCTCACCCCTCCCGCCCACATCTCGTCCCCTCCCTCACCCCCCCCCCGCCCACAACTCGTCCCCTCCCTCACCCCCCCCACCCCCGACTCGTCCCCTCCCTCACCCCCCCGCCCACAACTCGTCCCCTCCCTCACCCCCCCCCGCCCACAACTCGTCCCCTCCCTCACCCCCCCACCCCCGACTCGTCCCCTCCCTCACCCCCCCCCGCCCACAACTCGTCCCCTCCCTCACCCCCCGACTCGTCCCCTCCACTGCCCCCCCTGACTCGCCCAGTCCCTCAACCCCCCCTCCGCGTCCCCCCGAACCCGCCCCCTCCATTGCCCCCTCACCCCCTGTCCCACCCCCCCATCCTCTGCCCCCCCCTGGATTCGCACCCCCCCGTCCCATGCACCCCCCGCTCCCCCGACCCCTGCCCCCGTCACCCCCCCAGACTCGCCCCGTCCCCTGCCCCCCCACCGCTCATCCTGGACTTGCCCCCCCCTGTTCCCCCAACCCCCCCCAATCCCCCACTGGGTAATATGAGAAAAGGCTATTGATGTTTGAACACCAGTATTGACAGATGGTCAATAATGAATAACTTGCGAGGGACATTGCCTCGGTAACGCTGCATTCCACAGGCTGCCCTTACCTGCGGCATTTGATGAGGAGCGGGCGAATGCACAGCTGTGAATGAGGCAGGTTCCAGGCTGGAGACCCGCACATCCCCCTGGTATGCAGCTTTCAGCTTCCCATACCGCTGGCTGCAGTGTCTCCAGCTCTTGTGTTGCCAGTGGAGCTGCTCCAACTCACCATCAGTCCCCAGACCAAACCACTGAGCGGTTCCCCTGTAGACAAATATAGAAACATAGAAAATAGGTGCAGGAGTAGGCCATTTGGCCCTTCGAGCCGGCACTGCCATTAAATAAGATCGTGACTGATCATTCCCTCAGTACCCCTTTCCTGCTTTCTCTCCATACCCCTTGATCCCTTTGGCCGTAAGGGCCATATCTAACTCCCTCTTGAACATATCTAACGAACTGGCATCAACAACTCTCTGCGGTAGAGAATTCCACAGGTTAACCACTCCCTGAGTGAAGAAGTTTCTCCTCATCTCGGTCCTAAATGGCCTACCCCTTATTCTTAGACTGTGACCCCTGGTTCTGGACTTCCCCAACATCTGGAACATTCTTCCCGCGTCTAACCTGCCCAGTCCCGTCCCATCAGAATCTTATGTTTCTATGAGATCCCCTCTCATCCTTCTAAACTCCAGTGAATACAGGCCCAGTCGATCCATTCTCTCCTCATATGTCAGTCCCGCCATCCCGGGAATCAGTCTGGTGAACCTTCGCTGCACTCCCTCAATAGCAAGAATGTCCTTCCTCAGATTAGGAGACCAAAACTGAACACAATTAATCACAACCAACACTTACACCGAACCTTGGTTAGACCACACTTGGAGCACTGTGCACAGTTCTGGTCTCCATATTATACAAAGGATATAGAGGCACTGGAGAACTGGAGAAGGTGCAAAGATTTACTCGAATGATACAGAACAGAGAGGTTATATGCATCAGGAAAAGCTGATCAGGCCGCACTCTTTTCTCTAGAACAGGGATACTGAGGGATGACCCAGTCAAGGTCTTTAGACCATGAAAGCGTTCGATAGGGTAGACGTAGAGAAGATGTTTCCACTTATGGGCGAGACCTGAACTCGGGACCTTAAATATAAGATAGTTACTAATAAATCCAAAAGGAAATTCAGGAGAAATCTTTACCCAGAGAGTGGTGAGAATGTGGAACTCGCTGCCACAGGGAGTGGTTGATGCAAATATCATATATGCATTTAAGGGGAAGAGATGAAGAGGGGTGTGAGGAGGCTCGAGTGGAGCATAAACCTCGGCACAGACCCGTTGGGCCAAATGGCCTGTTTCTGTGCTGTATATACTGTGCGACACTCCCAAACATAGCGCACAATTAGTTACAACCAGCACCGAGCACTGGGACTGCCCCGCATCAGTACTGCACGGGGGACAAATCACCTTCAACAACTGGCTAAAGTGACGGGTCAGAGGGTCAGTGACAGGCAATGTCCTCGGTGTCCTATAAATCTAACCAAGGCTACGCTGTGCCATCCCACTCTGTGACCATTTAATAATTGGCAAACACCAGGGAGCCCGGGAGCATCGCGGCAAGCTACAGGAGGTTGAAAGGCCAGAGGCAAGTGGAGGCTGATGATGCAAGATTTAAAACAGTAACCAGAGTTGAAACTCATGTTCATGAACACATCGAGGGACAGATGTCCTTACAGAGCAGTGTCAGCATCCCAATATCAATAAGCAGCTGTGCAGCTCAACATGTGCACTGAAGCCTTCCAGTGGGAGTCACAGCCCCCATTTCATCCCCCGCCCCCGTCTCAGCATCCCCCCCTGCCGCCCCCATCCGTCATTCTCCCCACTCCTGCCCCCCCTTCACTCTCCCCCCCCCCTGCCCCCCCATCCATAACTCTCCCCCCCATCTATAACTCTCCCCACCCCTGCCCCCCCTTCACTCCCCCCCATCCATAACTCTCCCCACCCCTGCCCCCCTTCACTCCCCCCCATCCATAACTCTCCCCACTCCTGCCCCCCTTCACTCTCCCCCACCCCCCCATCCTCCCCACCCCTGCCTCCCCTTCACTCTCCCCACTCCTGCCCCCCTTCCGTCATTCTCCCCACCCCTGCCCCCCTTCACTCTCCCCCACCCATCATTCTCCCCACCCCTGCCCCCTTCACTCTTGCCCCCCCCACCCCCCCATCCATAACTCTCCCCACCCTTGCCCCCCTTCACTCTCCCCCACCCCCCCCATCCGTCATTCTCCCCACCCCTGCCCCCCTTCACTCTTGCCCCCCCCACCCCCCCATCCATAACTCTCCCCACCCCTGCCCCCCCTTCACTCTCCTTCCCCCGCCCCCCCATCCATAACTCTCCCCCCCTCCGTGCCTCCCCATCCATAACTCTCCCCACCCCGATTATTGTTTCTAAAAGCTTCCCCACTCCAGAGGTTAAACTGACCGGCCTGTAGTTGCTGGGTTTATCTTTACCCCTTTTTTTGAACAAGAACGTAGGAAAAACACAAGGACAAAGTATTATTTAAATGGTGATGGCTTGGGAAGTGTCGATGTACAGCGGGACCTGGGTGCCCTTGTACACCAGTCAGTGAAAGCAAACATGCCGGTGTAGCAAGCAGTCAGGAAGGCAAATGGTATGTTGGCCTTCATTGCACGAGGATTGAGTACAGGAGCAAGGATGTTTTACTCCAGTTATACAGGGCCTTGGTGAGACCACACCTGGAGTAGTGCGTGCAGGTTTGGTCTCCTTACCTAAGGAAGGATATACTTGTCATAGAGGGAGTGCAGCGAAGGTTCACCAGACTGATTCCTGGGATGGCAGGACTGTCGTATGAGGAGAGATTAGGCCTGTATTCACTAGAGTTTAGAAGAATGAGAGGGGATGTCATTGAAACGTTTAAAATTCTGACAGGGTTGGACAGACTGGATGCGGGGAGGATGTTTCCCCGGGCTGGGAAGTCTAGAATAAGGGGTCACAGTCTCAGGATACGGGGTAGGAAACTTAGGAGCGAGATGAGGAGAAATGTTTTCACTCAGAGGGTGGTGAACCTGTGGAATTCTCTACCACAGGAGGCTGTGGGGGCCAAGTCACTGAATATATTTAAGAGGGAGATAGATAGATTTCTAGACACAAAAGACATCAAGGGGTATGGGGAAATGCGGGAATGTGGTGTTGAGATAGAGGATCAGCCATGATTGTATTGAATGGTGGTGCAGACTCGAAGGGCCGAATGGCCGACTCCTGCTCCTATTTTCTATGTTTCTATGTAACATTTGCAATTCTCCAGTCCTCTGGCAGCATTCCTGTTTCTAAGGAGGATTGGAAGATTATGGGCAGTACCTCCGCGATTTCGTCCTTAACTTCACTCAGCGACTTAGGATACATTCCATCCGGCCCTGGTGACTTATCTACTTAAAGTACAGCTAGCCTTTTCACTACCTCCTCTATCAATTTTTATTCCATCCAGTATCTCTTCTACCACCTCCTTTACAATGTCTATGGCAGCATCTTCTTCCTTGGTGAAGACAGATACAAAGTACACTATCACTCTCACCACCCGCCCTCCCCTGCCCCCCGTCACTCTCACACTTCACACCCCCCCCCCACCCCCCACTTTCCCCCCACGTGAGTAGCACGAGTAACGAGTTGGTCTTACCGCAGGTGAAAGGTACACAGTCAGATAGGGAATGGAAGACCAGCAGGAAGAGCAGTGCAAGGAAGGTAGTGCAGGGGTCACCTGCGGTCATCCCCCTGCAAAACAGATACATCGCTTTGGGTACTGTTGAGGGGGATGACTCATCAGAGGAGGGCAGCAGCAGCCAAGTTCATGGCACGGTGGGTGGCTCTGCTGCACAGGAGGGCAGGAAAAGAGTGGGAAAGCGATAGTGATAGGGGATTCAATCATAAGGGGAATAGATAGGCGTTTCTGCGGCCGCAACCGAGACTCCAGGATGGTATGTTGCCTCCCTGGTGCAAGGGTCAAGGATGTCTCGGAGCGGGTGCAGGACATTCTGAAAAGGGAGGGTGAACAGCCAGTTGTCGTGGTGCACATTGGTACCAATGATATAGGTAAAAAAGGGGATGAGGTCCTACGAGACGAATTTAAGGAGCTAGGAGCTAAATTAAAACGTAGGACCTCAAAAGTAGTAATCTCGGGATTGCTACCGGTGCCACGAGCTAGTCAGAGTAGGAATCGCAGGATAGCTCAGATGATACGTGGCTTGAGCAGTGGTGCAGCAGGGAGGGATTCAAATTCCTGGGGCATTGGAACCGGTTCTGGGGGAGGTGGGACCAGTACAAACCGGACGGTCTACACCTGGGCAGGACCGGAACCAATGTCCTGGGGGTGTGTTTGCTAGTGCTGTTGGGGAGGAGTTAAACTAATATGGCAGGGGGATGGGAACCAATGCAGGGAGACAGAGGGAAACAAAATGGAGACAGAAGCAAAAGACAGAAAGGAGATGAGTAAAAGTGGAGGGCAGAGAAACCCAAGGCTAAAAACAAAAAGGGCCACTGTACAGCAAAATTCTAAAGGGTCAAAGTGTAATAAAACGGCAAGCCGGAAAGCTCGGTGCCTCAATGCGAGGAGTATTCAGAACCCAGGAGAGGGCTCTGAGCTAGTTAGAATGGGTGAGAGCTCAGATGAACAGGACCCCAAGAAAGAATGCAAAAGGCAGGAGGCAACAGAGCAGAGTAGCACTGGGGTACGTGTAAACCACAAGGTGATAGAAAGGGACAATATGTATGAATATAAGGGGGCTGCAGGAGGGGTCAAAACTAAAAATCACGATTTAAAAACTAGTATTAAAACACTCCACCTAAATGCACGCAGCATTCAAAATAAAGTAAATGAGTTGACGGCACAAATCATTACAAATGGGTATGATTTGGTGGCCATTACAGAAACGTGGTTGCAGGGTGGCCAAGACTGGGAATTAAACATACAGGGGTATCTGATAATTCGGAAAGATAGACAAGAAGAGAAAGGAGGTGGGGTAGCTCTGTTAATAAAGGATGATATCACGGCAGTTGTGAGAGACAATATTGGCTCCAATGAACAAAATGTTGAATCATTGTGGGTGGAGATTAGAGATAGTAAGGGGGAAAAAGTCACTGGTGGGCGTAGTTTATAGGCCCCCAAATAATAACTTCACGGTGGGGTGGGCAATAATCAAGGGAATAATGGAGGCATGTGAAAAAGGAACGGCAGTAATCATGGGGGATTTTAACCTACATATCGATTGGTCAAATCAAATCGCACGGGGTAGTCTGGAGGAGGAATTCATAGAATGCATACAGGATTGTTTCTTAGAACAGTATGTTACAGAACCTACAAGGGAGCAAGCTATCTCAGATCTGGTCCTGTGTAATGAGACAGGAATAATAAACGATCTTCTAGGAAAAGATCCTCTCGGAATGAGTGATCACAGTATGGTTGAATTTGTAATACAGATTGAGGGTGAGGAAGTAGTGTCAGAAACGAGCGTACTATGCTTAAACAAAGGGGACTACAGTGGGATGAGGGCAGACTTGGCTAAAGTAGACTGGGAACACAGACTAAACAGTGGCACAATTGAGGAACAGTGGAGGACTTTTAAGGAGCTCTTTCATAGTACTCAACAAAAATATATTCCAGTGAAAAAGAAGGGCGGTAAGAGAAGGGATAACCAGCCGTGGATAACCAAGGAAATAAAAGGAGAGGATCAAATTAAAAACCAATGCGTATAAGGTGGCCAAGGTTAGTGGGAAACTAGAGGATTGGGAAAATTTTAAACGACAGCAAAGAATGACTAAGAAAGCAATAAAGAAAGGAAAGATAGATTACGAAAGTAAACTTGCGCAAAACATAAAAACAGATCGTAAAAGCTTTTACCGATATATAAAACGGAAAAGAGTGACGAAAGTAAATGTTGGTCCCTTAGAAGATGAGAAGGGGGATTTAATAATTGGAAATGTAGAAATGGCTGAGACCTGAAAATAGTTATTTTGCTTCGGTCTTCACAGTGGAAGACACAAAAACCATGCCAGAAATTGCTGGTCACAGGAATGTGGGAAGGGAGGACCTTGAGACAATCACTATCACTAGGGGGGGTGGTGCTGGACAGGATAATGGGACTCCAGGTAGACAAGTCCCCTGGTCCTGATGAAATGCATCCCAGGGTATTAAAAGAGATGGCGGAAGTTATAGCAGATGCATGTGTTATAATCTACCAAAATTCTCTGGACTCTGGTAGGAGGTACCAGCGGATTGGAAAGCAGCTAATGTAACGCCTCTGTTTAAAAAAGGGGGCAGACAGAAGGCAGGTAACTATAGGCCGGTTAGTTTAACATCTGTTGTGGGGAAAATGCTTGAAGCTATCATTAAGGAAGAAATAGAGGGACATCTAGATAGGAATAGTGCAATCAAGCAGATGCAACATGGATTCATGAAGGGGAAGTCATATTTAACTAATTTACTGGAATTCTTTGAGGATATAACGAGCATGGTGGATAGAGGTGTACCGATGGATGTGGTGTATGTAGATTTCCAAAAGGCATTCGATAAGGTGCCACACAAAAGGTTACTGCAGAAGATAAAGGTACGTGGAGTCAGAGGAAATGTATTAGCATGGATAGAGAATTGGCTGGCTAACAGAAAGCAGAGAGTCGAGATAAATGGGTCCCTTTTTGGATTGGAAATCGGTGGTTAGTGGTGTGCCACAGGGATCGGTGCTGGGACCACAACTGTTTACAATATACACAGATGACCTGGAAGAGGGGACAGAGTGTAGTGTAACAAAATTTGCAGATGACACAAAGATTAGTGGGAAAGCGGGTTGTGTAGAGGACACAGAGAGGCTGCAAAGAGATTTAGATAGGTTGAGCGAATGGGCTAAGGTTTGGCAGATGGAATACAATGTTGGAAAATGTGAGGTCATCCACCTTGGGGAAAAAACAGTAAAAGGGATTATTATTGGAATGGGAAGAAATTACAACATGCTGTGGTGCAGAGGGACCTGGGGGTCCTTGTGCATGAATCCCAAAACGTTAGTTTGTAGGTGCAGCAGGTAATCAGGTAGGCAAATGGAATGTTGACCTTCATTGCGAGAGGGATGGAGTACAAAAGCAGGGAGGTCCTGCTGCAACTGTATAGGGTATTGGTGGGGCCGCACCTGGAGTACTGTGTGTATTTTTTATCACCTTACTTAGGGAAGGATATACTGGCTTTGGAGGGGGTACAGAGACGATTCACTAGGCTGATTCCGGAGATGAGGGGGTTACCTTATGATGATAGATTAAGTAGATTGGGTCTTTACTCGTTGGAGTTCAGAAGGATGAGGGGTGATCTTATAGAAACATTTAAAATAATGAAAGGGATAGACAAGATAGAGGCAGAGAGGTTATTTCCACTGGTCGGGGAGACTAAAACTAGGATGCACAGCCTCAAAATACGGGGGAGCCAATTTAAAACCGAGTTGAGAAGGAATTTCTTCTCCCAGAGGGTTGTGAATCTGTGGAATTCTCTGCCCAAGGAAGCAGTTGAGGCTAGCTCATTGAATGTATTCAAGTCACAGATAGATAGATTTTTAACCAATAAGGGAATTAAGGGTTACGGGGAGCGGGCGGGTAAGTGGAGCTGAGTCCACGGCCAGATCAGCCATGATCTTATTGAATGGCGGAGCAGGCTCGAGGGGCTAGATGGCCTACTCCTGTTCCTAATTCTTATGTTCTTATGTTCTTATGTTCCCCCCCGTCACTGTCGTAACTGAGAGCCTCACTTTCACCTCCCCCTCTGCTCTCTCAAAAATTTGTTCTACCCCTCACACAGCGCAGCCAGGCATCTCCTCCCCCTCCCCCACCGTAGGGACACATTACCTGCGGATGCTCTGGGAGATGGAGCTCTGTCGCTGTTTCGCCAGCAACGTCCGCTCCTGCGCCGAGGGCCTGGGCTCTGGCAGGCTGACACTTTTGAAGAAACCTGGTCTCAGTGTCTGGAAAAGAAAGTAATTGTTAATCGCTCCCTCACCCCACCTGGCATCAAACTATTTCAGCACAACAGGCACTCGAGGATCGAAGCCATGGAGCATACAGGCAGCTTCATCGGCCACAGTCACGGAAAACAGACACTGGCACCCCCTCCCCTGGTACAGGCAGGCCCACCCCAGCCGTGACCCCGAGTTCTCTGACCCCGCACTGACCCCGAGCCCACGGTGACCCCGCGGAGACCCCGAGATTCAGACTCCAGCCCCTCTCCACACCTTCTCAAACCCGCACATTGCCCCAACTCCATGAAGCTCACACATTGCCCCTTTACTCCTGGTCACTATTTGCTAAAGGTTGGGTGGAAATTTCCACTGGGACTGAGATGTGTTATCACTTTGTCCTCGCTGGGAATGTCAGTCCCCATCTCACAGAGCTCCAGAAATACAAATAGAGAGCGAGAGACTAACGGAGTACCTCGGAGCCCGTCCCGGCTTCCTCCTGTGCACCCGGGACAATGGGAATGGGAATGGAGAGGTCCCTGACCTCCAGCCAAGTCCCAGCAGCCTCTGCATTCTTCTGCTGCTGCGATGACATTGTTCCCCAGGCTCAGCTCAGTATCTGGAACAGAAGCACGATGAAAGGTCAGTGAAGATAACCAAGCCTAAACATAGAAACATAGAAAACAGGTGCAGGTGTAGGGCATTCAGTCCTTCGAGCCTGCACCACTATTCAATAAGATTATGGTTGATCATTCCCTCAGTACCCCTTTCCTGCTTTCTCTCCATACCCCTTGATCCCTTTAGCCGCACGGGCCATATCTAACTCCCTCTTGAATATATCCAATGAACTGGCATCAACAACTCTCTGCGGTAGGGAATTCCACAGGTTAACAACTCTCTGAGTGAAGAAATTTCTCCTCATCTCAGTCCTAAATGGCTTACCCTTTATCCTTAGACTGTGTCCTTTGGTTCTGGACTTCCCAAACATCAGGAATATTCTTCCTGCATCTAAACTGTCCAATCCCATCAAAATTTTATATGTTTCTATGAGATCCCCTCTCATCCTTCTAAACTCCAGTGAATACAGGCCCAGTCGATCCAGTCTATCCTCATATGTCAGTCCTGCCATCCCGGGAATCAGTCTGGTGTACCTTCGTTGCACTCCCTCAATAGCAAGAATGTCCTTCCTCAGATTAGGAGACCAAAACTGAACACAATATTCCAGGTGAGGCCTCACCAAGGCCCTGTACAACTGCAGTAAGCCCTCCCTGCTCCTATACTCAAATCCCCTAGCTATGAAGGCCAACATATCATTTGCCTTCTTATATTTCTATGTTTCACCGCCTGCTGTACCTGCATGCCAACTTTCAATGACTGATGTACCATGACACCCAGGTCTCGTTGCACCTCCCCTTTTCCTAATGTGCCGCAATTCAGATAATATTCTGCTAAAGTGCATAACCTCACATTTATCCACATTATACTGCATCTGCCATGCATTTGCCCATTCACCTAACCTGTCCAAGTCACCCTGCAGCCTCTTAGTATCCTCTTCACAGCTCACACCACCACCCAGCTTAGTGTCATCTGCAAACTTTGGAGATAACACTCAATTCCTTCATCTAAATCATTAATGTATATTGTAAAGAGCTGGGGTCCCAGCACTGAGCCCTGCAGCACCCCACTAGTCACTGCCTGTCATTCTTAAAAGGATCCGGTTTATCCCGACTCTCTGCTTCCTGTCTGCCAACCAGTTCTCTATCCACGTCAGTACATTACCCCCAATACTATGTGCTTTAATTTTGCACAGAAATCTCTTGTGTGGGACCTTGTCAAAAGCCTTTTGAAAGTCCAAATACACCACATCCACTGGTTCTCCCTTATCCACTCTACTAGTTACATCCTCAAAAAATTCTATATTTGTCAAGCATGATTTCCCTTTCATAAATCCATGCTGACTTGGACCGATCCTGTTGCTGCTTTCCAAATGCGCTGCTATTTTATCTTTAATAATTGATTCCAACATTTTCCCCACTACTGATGTCAGGCTAACCGGTCAATAATTACTCGTTTTCTCTCTCCCTCCTTTTTTAAAAAGTGGCGTTACATTAGCTACCCTCCAGTCCATTGGAACTGGTCCAGAGTCGATAGACTGTTGGAAAATGATCACCAATGCATCCACTATTTCTAGGGCCGCTTCCTTAAGTACTCTGGGATGCAGACTATCAGGCCCCGGGGATTTATCGGCATTCAATCCCATCAATTTCCCTAACACAATTTCCTGCCTAATAAGGATTTCCTTCAGTTCCTCCTTCTCACCAGACCCCCAGTATTTCCGGAAGGTTATTTGTGTCTTCCTTAGTGAAGGCAGAACCAAAGTATTTGTTCAACTGGTCTGCCATTTCTTTGTTCCCCATTATAAATTCACCTGATTCTGACTGCAAGGGACCTACATTTGTTTTCACTAATCTTTTTCTCTTCACATCTCTATAGAAGCTTTTGCCGTCAGTTTTTATGTTCCCAGCAAGCTTACTCTTGTATTCTATTTTCCCCCTTCTAATTAAACCCTTTGGCCTCCTCTGCTGAATCCTCCCATTTAAGGTGTATTCCCTTTGCCTGGTTAGCCCTCCCCAAATGCATTACCTCACACTTTTCCGGATTGAATTCCATTTTCCACTTTTCTGCCCAAATGACCAGCCCATCGATATCCTCCTGCACTCTCGAGCTTTCCTCCTCACTGTCAACCACACCGACAATCTGCAAATTTCTTTTATCATGCCTACTTTTTAGGTGTAAATCATTTATATTACAAAAGGCAAGGGACCCAGCACTGAGCCCTGCGGAACCCCACTGGAAACATCCTTCCAGTCACAAAAACACCCGTCAACCATTACCCTTTGCTTCCTGCCTCTGAGACAATTTTGGATCCAACTTGTCACTTTGCCCTGGATCCCATGGGCTTTAACCTTCATGACCAGCCTACCATGTGGGACCTTGTCAAAAGCCTTGCTAAATCCATATACACTACATTGTACACACTGCCCTCATCGACCCTCCTTGTTACCTCCTAAAATTCAATCAAGTTAGTCAACCATGACCTTGCCTTGACAAATCCACGTCTTTCTAAATGGAGGATTTATACTGTCTCAAAATTAACTACAATAGTTAATTCTGAGACAGTATAATGGTTAGACTGACTGGCCTATAATTACTCGGTCTATCCCTTCCTCCCTTTTTAAAAAAAGGTACCATGTTAGCAGTCCTCCAGTCCTCCAGTCCTCTGGCACCGCACCTGTAGCCAGAGAGGATTGGAAAATGATGGTCAGAGCCTTTGCAATTTCCTCCCTTGCTTCTTTTAACATAAGAACATAAGAATTAGGAACAGGAGTAGGCCATCTATCCCCTCGAGCTTGCTCCGCCATTCAACAAGATCATGCCTGATCTGGCCATGGACTCAGCTCCACTTACCCGCCCGCTCCCCGTAACCCTTAATTCCCTTATTGGTTAAAAATCTATCTATCCGTGATTTGAATACATTCAATGAGCTAGCCTCAACTGCTTCCTTGGGCAGAGAATTCCACAGATTCACAACCCTCTGGGAGAAGAAATTCCTTCTCAACTCGGTTTTAAATTGGCTCCCCTGTATTTTGAGGCTGTGCCCCCTAGTTCTAGTCTCCCCGACCAGTGGAAACAACCTCTCTGCCTCTATCTTGTCTATCCCTTTCATTATTTTAAATGTTTCTATAAGATCACCCCTCATCCTTCTGAACTCCAGCGAGTAAAGACCCAGTCTGCTCAATCTATCATCATAAGGTAACCCCCTCATCTCCAGAATCAGCCTAGTGAATCGTCTCTGTACCCCCTCCAAAGCTAGTATATCCTTCCTTAAGTAAGGTGACCAAAACTGCACGCAGTACTCCAGGTGCTGCCTCACCAATACCCTGTACAGTTGCAGCAGGACCTCCCTGGTTTTGTACTCCATCCCTCTCGCAATGAAGGCCAACATTCCATTCGCCTTCCTGATTACCTGCTGCACCTGCAAAATAACTTTTTGGGATTCATGCACAAGGACCCCCAGGTCCCTCTGCACCGCAGCATGTTGTAATTTCTCCCCATTCAAATAATATTCCCTTTTACTGTTTTTTTTCCCCAAGGTGGATGACCTCACACTTTCCGACATTGTATTCCATCTGCCAAACCTTAGCCCATTCGCTTAACCTATCTAAATCTCTTTGCAGCCTCTCTGTGTCCTCTACACAACCCGCTTTCCCACTAATCTTTGTGTCATCTGCAAATTTTGTTACACTACACTCTGTCCCTTCTTCCAGGTCATCTGTGTATATTGTAAACAGTTGTGGTCCCAGCACCGATCCCTGTGGCACACCACTAACCACCGATTTCCAACCCGAAAAGGAACCATTTATCCCGACTCTCTGCTTTCTGTTAGCCAGCCAATTCTCCATCCATGCTAATACATTTCCACTGACTCCGTGTACCTTTATCTTCTGCAGTAACCTTTTGTGTGGCACCTTATCGAATGCCTTTTGAAAATCTAAATACACCACATCCATCGGTACACCTCTATCCACCATGCTCGTTATATCCTCAAAGAATTCCAGTAAATTAGTTAAACATGATTTCCCCTTCATGAATCCATGTTGCATCTGCTTGATTGCACTATTCCTATCTAGATGTCCCGCTATTTCTTCCTTAATGATAGTTTCAAGCATTTTCCCCACTACAGATGTTAAACTAACCGGCCTTTTGTCTGCCCCCTTTTTTAAACAGAGGCGTTACATTAACTGCTTTCCAATCCGCTGGTACCTCCCCAGAGTCCAGAGAATTTTGGTAGATTAGAATGAATGCATCTGCTATAACTTCCGCCATCTCTTTTAATACCCTGGGATGCATTTCATCAGGGCCAGGGGACTTGTCTACTTTGAGTCCCATTAGCCTGTCCAGCACTATCCCCCTAGTGATAGTGAATGTCTCAAGGTCCTCCCTTCCCACATTCCTGTGACCAGCAATTTCTGGCATGGTTTCTGTGTCTTCCACTGTGAAGACCGAAGCAAAATAATTGTTTAAGGTCTCAGCCATTTCCACATTTCCCATTATTAAATCCCCCTTCTCATCTTCTAAGGGACCAACATTTACTTTAGTCACTCTTTTCCATTTTATATATCTGTAAAAGCTTTTACTATCCGTTTTTATGTTTTGCACAAGTTTACTTTCATAATCTATCTTTCCTTTCTTTATTGCTTTCTTAGTCATTCTTTGCTGTCGTTTAAAATTTCCCAATCTTCTATTTTCCCACTAACCTTGGCCATCTTATACACATTGGTTTTTAATTTGATAGTCTCCTTAATTTCCTTGTTTATCCCTTCTCTTACTGCCCTTCTTTTTCACTGGAATATATTTTTGTTGAGCACTATGAAAGAGCTCCTTAAAAGTCCTCCACTGTTCCTCAATTGTGCCACCGTTTAGTCTGTGTTTCCAGTCTACTTTAGCCCAACTCTGCCCTCATCCCACTTTAGTCCCCTTTGTTTAAGCATAGTACGCTTGTTTGAGACACTACTTCCTCACCCTCAATCTGTATTACAAATTCAACCATACTGTGATCACTCATTCCGAGAGGATCTTTTACGAGGAGATCATAGAAACATAGAAACATAGAAAATAGGTGCAGGAGTAGGCCATTCGGCCCTTCTAGCCTGCACCGCCATTCAATGAGTTCATGGCTGAACATGCAACTTCAGTACCCCATTCCTGCTTTCTCACCATACCCCTTGATTCCCCTAGTAGTAAGGACTTCATCTAACTCCTTTTTGAATATATTTAGTGAATTGGCCTCAACAACTTTCTGTGGTAGAGAATTCCACAGGTTCACCACTCTCTGGGTGAAGAAATTCCTCCTCATCTCAGTCCTAAATGGCTTCCCCCTTATCCTTAGACTGTGTCCCCTGGTTCTGGACTTCCCCAACATTGGGAACATTCTTCCTGCATCTAACCTGTCTAACCCCGTCAGAATTTTAAACGTTTCTATGAGGTCCCCTCTCATTCTTCTGAACTCCAGTGAATACAAGCCCAGTTGATCCAGTCTTTCTTGATAGGTCAGTCCCGCCATCCCGGGAATCAGTCTGGTGAACCTTCGCTGCACTCCCTCAATAGCAAGAATGTCCTTCCTCAGGTTAGGAGACCAAAACTGTACACAATACTCCAGGTGTGGCCTCACCAAGGCCCTGTACAATTGTAGCAACACCTCCCTGCCCTTGTACTCAAATCCCCTCGCTATGAAGGCCAACATGCCATTTGCTTTCTTAACCGCCTGCTGTACCTGCATGCCAACCTTCAATGACTGATGTACCATGACACCCAGGTCTCGTTGCACCTCTCCTTTTCCTAATCTGTCACCATTCAGATAATAGTCTGTCTCTCTGTTTTTACCACCAAAGTGGATAACCTCACATTTATCCACATTATACTTCATCTGCCATGCATTTGCCCACTCACCTAACCTATCCAAGTCGCTCTGCAGCCTCATAGAATCCTCCTTGCAGCTCACACTGCCACCCAACTTAGTGTCATCTGCAAATTTGGAGATACTACATTTAATCCCCTCGTCTAAATCATTAATGTACAGTGTAAACAGCTGGGGCCCCAGCACAGAACCTTGCGGTACCCCACTAGTCACTGCCTGCCATTCTGAAAAGTACCCATTTACTCCTACTCTTTGCTTCCTGTCTGACAAACAGTTCTCAATCCATGTCAGCACACTACCCCCAATCCCATGTGCTTTAACTTTGCACATTAATCTCTTGTGTGGGACCTTGTCGAAAGCCTTCTGAAAGTCCAAATATACCACATCGACTGGTTCTCCCTTGTCCACTCTACTGGAAACATCCTCAAAAAATTCCAGAAGATTTGTCAAGCATGATTTCCCTTTCACAAATCCATGCTGACTTGGACCTATCATATTACCTCTTTCCAAATGCACTGCGATGACATCCTTAATAATTGATTCCATCATTTTACCCACTACCGATGTCAGGCTGACCGGTCTGTAATTCCCTGTGTTCTCTCTCCCTCCTTTTTTTTATCGTTTATTATTCCTGTCTCATTACACAGGACCAGATCTAAGATAGCTTGCTCCCTTGTAGGTTCTGTAACATACTGTTCTAAGAAACAATCCCATACGCATTCTATGAATTCCTCCTCCAGGCTACCCCGTGCGATTTGATTTGACCAATCGATATGTAGGTTAAAATCCCCCATGATTACTGCCGTTCCTTTTTCACATGCCTCTATTATTCCCTTGATTATTGCCCGCCCCACCTTGAAGTTATTATTTGGGGGCCTTTCAACTATGCCCACCAGTGAGTTTTTCCCCTTACTATCTCTAATCTCCACCCACATTTTGTTCATTAGAGCCAATATCGTCTCTCACAACTGCCCTGATTTCATCCTTTATTAACAGAGCTACCCCACCTCCTTTCCCTTCTTGTCTATCTTTCCGAATCGTCAGATACCCCTGTAAAAGCCTCAGGTACATTTCATCCGGTCTTGGCGATATATCTACTTCCTTACTTTCATATTCAGTGCTCCCGTGCATAAAACCCCAGATTATACAGATGTTTCTATTTGCTCCTTCAGATCTCGCTGTTCCTCCATGGTTAAGGATGTCACTCTTCATATTTAATCAGCATGAAACCGTCTGCCAGCTGTTCCCCCTCTGAAAGGCATCAAACTTTCGCCTTTCCCTCCCTCCTTTTAATGCGACACCTTAGCAAATTCTTTGAGAATCCGAAACTCATTAATCGAGGCAATGATTTCCTCCAAATATTCGATTAAACTCACGGAGTGTGAACTGCTTTCACATCCAGATCACTGTTTGATCAGCCGAATACTCATCGCTTCCCTCCTGCAATGAGGACCCTTTACTCCACTACCCACTAGAATGAGCTCGAGTCCAGTCCATGATCACAAACTCCCCTTCAGTCACTACTTGCAGCTTGACTCAGGGTCCTGGT
The DNA here is from genome assembly GCF_044704955.1 of Pristiophorus japonicus. Taxonomy (NCBI): domain Eukaryota; kingdom Metazoa; phylum Chordata; class Chondrichthyes; family Pristiophoridae; genus Pristiophorus; species Pristiophorus japonicus. The sequence continues at coordinate 137,944,046 of NC_091992.1, forward strand.
CACTGTCACTGGCCAGAGTCAGATCCAGCCTGCACCTGACCTTGGGTCCCATAGGCCAGATCACCAATCGCAAATGAACCCGACTCTCTGAGCTTCATGTGTAGAGGGACCGGCGGATGTCGTTTCTCAGCGTTTGATGACTTATTACCAAATATTAAATTGTCTTTTAAATTTGCAGATTGTGAGCGGCCAGTGTGTGCTGCCCTCTGGTGTCAGGGGAGAGAAGTGCGCGATTGCAGAGACCGGAAATAAACTGCTGGGTTCATGATGTGGGGATAAATAAATAGAGAAACCCATTGAATTGGGAGAGGGCCCGGACAGGAATGGAAACAGTAAACGGAGAATTACCAGCAGCGTCAGGAAGACACGGGGGAAACAAATTAAAATCAAAAACAGAAATGTATTTTACAAAAGATCAGTAAAAGGAGAGAACACTGCTACACTCAACATGGGAAGTGCCCACTAGCCTTTATTCCTGATGCAGGAAATGCAGGGCTCAGACTATTACACACTGGCTGGCCTCACTGGGCCCAGTTAGAACCAGGCTGTGGTGGGGAAAGACCCAACTCTCAGCCCTGCTTTCCCCATTTCACACAAACTCCTACCTGCTGGACAATGGATTGGTTGTTGTCGCGGTGTGTTTGAGCCTCACTCACTGAAGCTGGGATTCCACCCAGAGGCAGCAGGCCAGTCTCAACATGTGTGGGAAGTGCTGACATCATCCAGAGGAAACAGCAGGAGGGGGAAGCTGCACTGCCGGAGCAGGAAACGGTTACATTATGAGGCCAGGTTGCACACATCTGGTTTGTATTCCCTCGAGTTTAGGAGGTTGATAGGATAAATAGTTTTCCTCTGCTGGGGGTGTCCAGAACAAGGGATAGAACCTTAAAATTCGAGCCCAGCCGTTCAGGGGTGATGTCAGGGAGTATTTCTTCACACAAAGGGTGCTGAAAATCTGGAACTCTCTCCCCCAAAACGTGTGGATGCTGGGGGTCAATTGGAGCTTTCAACACTATAAAAGCAAGGTAATATGGAGCAAAGTCGAATAAATTGAGTTTTTAAAAAAAAAATAGACACTCAGGATGGGGCGGGGGACGGTCGCTGACAAGGCCGGCATTTATTGCCCATCCCTAATTGCCCCTTGAGAAGGTGGTGGTGAGCCGCCTTCTTGAACCGCTGCAGTCCGTGTGGTGAAGGTGCTCCCACAGTGCTGATAGGGAGGGAGTTCCAGGATTGTGACCCAGCGACGATGAAGGAATGGCCGATATATTTCCAAGTCAGGATGATGTGTGACTGGGAGGGGAACGTAGAGGTGGTGGTGTTCCCATGGGCCTGCTGCCCTTGTCCTTCGAGGTGGTAGAGGTTGTGGATTTGGGAGTTGCTGCAGTGCATCTTGCAGATGGTGCACACTGCAGCCACGGTGCGCCGGTGGTGGAGGATGGGGAGCCGATTAAGTGGGCTGCTTTGTCCTGTATGGTGAGGTACAGATCAACCATGTGATCTAATAGAATGCTGGAGGGGCTGAATGTCCCCTCCTGTTCCTACAGCCCTTAACTGATAAACCCAGTGGGGGAGTCGATGTGGGAGCTGAAAAACACCGAGGCCGGAACGATGAAGTGAATCCGGCTCTGGCAACACCAAGGGAGCTTGAATCTTGCAGCAGAAACGATGGAGGACGTGAGAAAGGTCCCAAGTGAGAATGGGGAAAGAATGAAGACCGGACGGTAAGATCTCCCAACGCGCCACGATGGGTTTCAATCTACCAACAATTCCAGAGCCGGCAAATGTTGAAGTTTCATCACCTGAAATGATCCTGCCCCCCCCACCCCTCCCGGGACCCCCCGCCTCCCCCCCTCCCCCTCCCGGGACCCCCCGCCTCCCCCCCCTCCCCCTCCCGGGACCCCCCCCCTCCCCCTCCCGGGACCCCCCGCCTCCCCCTCCCGGGACCCTCCGCCTCCCCCTCCCGGGACCCTCCGCCTCCCCCTCCCGGGACCCTCCCCCTCCCGGGACCCTCCCCCTCCCCCTCCGCCTCCCCCTCCCGGGACCCTCCGCCTCCCCCTCCCGGGACCCTCCCCCTCCCGGGACCCTCCCCCTCCCCCTCCGCCTCCCCCTCCCGGGACCCTCCGCCTCCCCCTCCCGGGACCCCCGGCCTCCCCCTCCCGGGACCCCCGGCCTCCCCCTCCCGGGACCCCCGGCCTCCCCCTCCCGGGACCCCCGCTCTGTGCCACTCCCGGTTCCATGTGTGGACTATGGCCGGGGCTCAGGTACCGGACAGGTGCTCAACAAACAGAAGCGGGCGGCACCATGAATAGCCGAGCCGAGCCGGTACCGAAGGGAACTTACCGGAGCCAGGTTTATATTGGGAACCATGACGGGACACTTTACAACTCGCGCCTCCGAGAAGACGACTGGAAAGAAAGAGGGACTTTTAACAGAAGTTTGGTGCACCCCGCTCTCCTTCGGGCAGTCGGTGAGCACCAGCTGAACACTGCTCTCTACTGACCTCTCGCCACTGCCTGGTCCTTTAGACCGCTCACTCCACACCAAGCCGGCAATTCACTTCATCCAAACATCGTCCAGTTTCTGGACTCAGTCGCTGGTTCCTAATACCTCAACCTCAAATGAGGGGCTATTCTCAATTGAATTCCTTGTTCACTCTCTCTACACTCTTCATTGTCCAACACCTACTTCGAAATAAATGCAATCTACGCTCCTGGAAACCGCCCCCCTGTCTATTTCACAAGCAGTGCCACCATAGTCACTTCCTTCCCCTTCTTGGTGCCGTTAGGTCCACGATCTGCTTGTTCAGATGGACATTAAAGATTCTGTGGTTCTTTTCCTAGGAACAGCAGGGAGATTTCCCAGTGTCCGGGTCAATATTTATCCTCATATCAACACCAACAAAACATTTGCTCATTGCTCTATGCAATCTTGCTTTCTGCAAATTGACTGCTGCATTTAGCGATAACACTGACTGCTCATCAAAAGTAATTCAATAATTCAATGGTGTAAAGCACTTTGTCACGAAAGGTACTATATAAATACAATCTGCTCCTCCCCAAGCCACCTTTGGTCTCCAGCTGGCTCCCTCAGCAAATGTCACAATTCACCAATCTATTCGAGCTGAGACCAATCACACCAAAGGCAAAGACATAACAGGAACACAGAGCCAGAAAATGCCCTTCAGCCTTACACCTGCCCTGCCCTTCACCAGCCCTGACCTGCACCTGCCCTACACCAGCCCTGACCTGCACCTGCCCTGCCCTTCACCTGCCCTACACCAGCCCTGACCTGCACCTGCCCTGCCCTACACCAGCCCTGACCTGCACCTGCCCTGCCCTTCACCTGCCCTACACCAGCCCTGACCTGCACCTGCCCTGCCCAACACCAGCCCTGACCTGCACCTGCCCTGCCCTTCACCTGCCCTACACCTGCCCTGGCCTTTACCTGCCCTGCCCTGCCCTACACCAACCCTGCCCTACACCAACCCTGACCTGCACCTGTCCTGCCCTGCCCTACACCTGTCCTACCCTACACCTTCCCTACACCAACCCTGCCCTGCCCTGCCCTACACCTGCCCTACACCAACCCTGCCCTACACCTGTCCTACAGCAACCCTGTCCTGCACCTGCCCTGCCTTACACCAGGTCTGCCCTGCACCTGCCCTGCCCTGCACCTGCCCTACACCTGCCCTGCCCTGCCCTACACCTGCCCTGGCCTTTACCTGCCCTACCCTACACCTGCCCTGGCCTTTACCTGCCCTGCCCTGCCCTGCCCTGCCCTACACCAACCCTGCCCTACACCAAACCTGCCCTACACCAACCCTGACCTGCACCTGCCCTACACCTGCCCTACACCAACCCTGCCCTGCACCTGCCCTGCCTTACACCAGGCCTGCCCTGCACCTGCCCTACCCTACACCTGCCCTGCCTTACACCAGGCCTGCCCTGCACCAGCCCTGTCCTGCACTAGGCCTGTCGCAGATACTCTCGGCTGAGTACTTACATGATCTTTCTGCTGTCTGTAACAGAGGAAGTTGCACCATTTGAACTTTGAACAAATTCAGCATTGCTCAACCCATAAAAACTGAAATAGTAGCAGATTGACGTCTGCTCATTAACCCTTTGTATAACAGTGAAGCGAGAGACAGTCAGGCTTTATTCACAATGTCCACTCTACACAGCCTGCCACCAAACACTGCCTCTCATTTCAATCTACAAACTATTTTAAAAAAATTAAATTCAATCAAATAAAATGTATTGATACTAGTCTAATTGAACACATGGCTTCTGGATTCTTGTTGAAGATAGGAGCAGGAGAAGGCCATTCAGCCCCTCGAGCCTATTACATTAGGAACAGGAGGAGGCCATTCAGCCCCTCGAGCCTGTTACATTAGGAACAGGAGGAGGCCATTCAGCCCCTCGAGCCTGTTACACAGGAACAGGAGGAGGCCATTCAGCCCCTCGAGCCTGTTACACAGGAACAGGAGGAGGCCATTCAGCCCCTCAAACCTGTTACATTAGGAACAGGAGGAGGCCATTCAGCCCCTCGAGCCTGTTACACAGGAACAGGAGACCCATTCATCCACTCGAGCCTGTTACACAGGAACAGGAGTAGGCCCATTCAACCCCTCGAGCCTGTTACACAGGAACAGGAGGAGGCCCATTCAGCCCCTCAAGCCTGTTACATTAGGAACAGGAGGAGGCCATTCAGCCCCTCGAGCCTGTTACACAGGCACAAGAGGAGGCCCATTCAACCCCTCGAGCCCAAGGAAGTGGCATACAAATTGGCCAGGAATAGCAGCGAACCCGGGGACTGGGAGAAATTTAGAACTCAGCAGAGGAGGACAAAGTGTTTGATTAGGGCAGGGAAAATGGAGTACGAGAAGAAGCTTGCAGGGAACATAAAGACGGATTGCAAAAGTTTCTATAGATATGTAAAGAGAAAAAGGTTAGTAAAGACAAATGTAGGTCCCCTGCAGTCAGAATCAGGGGAAGTCATAACAGGGAACAAAGAAATGGCAGACGAATTGAACAAGTACTTTGGTTCGGTATTCACTAAGGAGGACACAAACAACCTTCCGGATATAAAAGGGGTCAGAGGGTCTAGTAAGGAGGAGGAACTGAGGGAAATCCTTATTAGTCGGGAAATTGTGTTGGGGAAATTGATGGGATTGAAGGCCGATAAATCCCCAGGGCCTGATGGACTGCATCCCAGAGTACTTAAGGAGGTGGCCTTGGAAATAGCAGATGCATTGACAGTCATTTTCCAACATTCCATTGACTCTGGATCAGTTCCTATCGAGTGGAGGGTAGCCAATGTAACCCCACTTTTTAAAAAAGGAGGGAGAGAGAAAACAGGGAATTATAGACCGGTCAGCCTGACCTCAGTAGTGGGTAAAATGATGGAATCAATTATTAAGGATGTCATAGCAGCGCATTTGGAAAGAGGTGACATGATAGGTCCAAGTCAGCATGGATTTGTGAAAGGGAAATCATGCTTGACAAATCTTCTGGAATTTTTTGAGGATGTTTCCAGTAGAGTGGACAAGGGAGAACCAGTTGATGTGGTATATTTGGACTTTCAGAAGGCTTTCGACAAGGTCCCACACAAGAGATTAATGTGCAAAGTTAAAGCACATGGGATTGGGGGTAGTGTGCTGACATGGATTGAGAACTGTTTGTCAGACAGGAAGCAAAGAGTAGGAGTAAATGGGTACTTTTCAGAATGGCAGGCAGTGACTAGTGGGGTACCGCAAGGTTCTGTGCTGGGGCCCCAGCTGTTTACACTGTACATTAATGATTTAGACGCAAATGCATGGCAGATGAAGTATAATGTGGATAAATGTGAGGTTATCCACTTTGGTGGTAAAAACAGAGAGACAGACTATTATCTGAATGGTGACAGATTAGGAAAAGGGGAGGTGCAACGAGACCTGGGTGTCATGGTACATCAGTCATTGAAGGTTGGCATGCAGGTACAGCAGGCGATTAAGAAAGCAAATGGCATGTTGGCCTTCATAGCGAGGGGATTGAGTACAGGGGCAGGGAGGTGTTGCTACAGTTGTACAGGGCCTTGGTGAGGCCATACCTGGAGTATTGTGTACAGTTTTGGTCTCCTAACTTGAGGAAGGACATTCTTGCTATTGAGGGAGTGCAGTGAAGGTTCACCAAACTGATTCCCGGGATGGCGGGACTGACCTGTCAAGAAAGGCTGGATCAACTGGGCTTGTATTCACTGGAGTTCAGAAGAATGAGAGGGACCTCATAGAAACGTTTAAAATTCTGATGGGTTCAGACAGGTTAGATGCAGGAAGAATGTTCCCAATGTTGGGGAAGTCCAGAACCAGGGGTCACAGTCTAAGGATAAGGGGTAAGCCATTTAGGACCGAGATGAGGAGAAACTTCTTCACCCAGAGAGTGGTGAACCTGTGGACTTCTCTACCACAGAAAGTTGTTGAGGCCAATTCACTAAATATATTCAAAAAGGAGTTAGATGAAGTCCTTACTACTAGGGGGATCAAGGGGTATGGCCAGAAAGCAGGAATGGGGTACTGAAGTTGCATGTTCAGCCATGAACTCATTGAATGGTGGTGCAGGCTAGAAGGGCCGAATGGCCTATTCCTGCACCTATTTTCTATGTTTCTATGTTTCTATTACACAGGAACAGGAGACCCATTCATCCACTCAGTCTGTTACACAGGAACAGGAGGAGGCCATTCAGCCCCTCAAGCCTGTTACATTAGGAAAAGGAGGAGGCCATCAGCCCCTTGAGCCTGTTACACAGGAATAGGGAGACCATTCAGTCCCTCGAGCCTGTTACATTAGGAACAGGTGGAGGCCATTCAGCCCCTCGAGCCTGTTACATTAGGAACAGGTGGAGGCCATTCAGCCCCTCGAGCCTGTTACACAGGAACATAAGTCCCATTCAGCCCCTCGAACCTGTTCCGCCATTCAATTAGATCTGTATCTTAACTCCATCTTCCCACATCGGTTCCGTAACCTTTAATACCCTTACCCAACAAAAATCTAACAATCTCAGTTTTGAAATTTTCAATTGATCCCCCCCCCAGCCTTAACAGCCTTTTGGGTGGGAGAGTTGCAGATTCCCACGGCCCTTTGTGTGAAGAAGCACTTCCTGATTTCACTGCTGAACGGCTTGGCTCTAATTTTAAGGTTCTGCCCCTTCTTCTGGACTCCCCCAGCAGAGGAAATAGTTGATCTCTCTCTCTCTACCTTATTGAATCCTATAATCGTCTGAAAGACCTGGATTAGATCGCCCCAGCATTGATCCCAGGTAACAGACACCCCACACCAGCAGCAGCAAGTGATTTATAGAAGACAGGTAATGGCTGACAATTTAATAGACCTCGAGGAAATAGAAGATTGCAGGAGTGAAGGGTGGAAAGGGATGAGGTCAGAGGTGGTACGTGATGGGATGGAGAGCAGTTATTCTGAGACACAGGCATTGATGGGGTTTTGAATAAGATGGTGATGTTAATGTTAGTGATTGACTCTGGTGCAGAGGTGGAGCTGAAGATGAGACTATGTTAGTAACTGAGATTGGGCAGTGTCTCAGCGTACAGTCCCACAGCACATTGTTACGGTGGTTCCTAGAACAAAGCTGAGAAGCAGCGATTGATTCTAATCAAATTATACACAAATTGGTGCTTATCAAATGAATGCTATGAAGCAGGGAAGAGGTCAGACAGATGGGTCCCAATTGAGACCAGGCTGGAACATTGGCTGAAGGAAGGATCAGAGACCACATTCAAAGACTGGCTGAAGAAGGCCGGTTGTGGCAGTGGTGTTGGGAGCATAAGAGACTGAGGAAGGATTGGGGCTGTTATATATGCAGACTATAGATATACTCTCTGTGTCGTCACTGTATAGTTGCATAAGATGGAGACTTGTTATCTGATGTACTATCAATACGGTTTACACTGTGTATATACTATGCTGGCATCACTAGAGGGTGCAACTAGTGGAGAAGGGTTTCCTGCCCCTGTGGCAGAGGCTGTACACCAGAGGGCACTACGGTGGGAGACCTGAGGGTCACCTGCAAAGGTCTGCAGGGCCCAGTATAAAAGGCTTGTGCCTCACTCTGGAGTTACGAATAAAGGACCAAGGTTACTACAGTTTGAGTACAACACGTTGCCTCATGGAGTCATTCACAAGTGCATCACAGACATAACAACTGGCGATGAGAATACGGACTTTCGCGCGATTATGGCTACCTTTGGCACACTAAAAGACTTTGCAGAGAGTGATGATTGGGATGCTTTCATAGAAAGGCTCAAGCAATATTTCATGACAAACAACCTGCCAGGGGAGATGGACACATTAGCGGAGAAGCGCAAGGCTATACTGCTGACCAGTTGTGGGCCCGAGGCCTACTGCCTCGTCAGGGACTTGCTGCACCCACCAAGGCCAAGGATAAGACATACGATGAGCTGACTGAACTAATTCACGACCAATTAAAACCAAAACGGAGCATCCTCACGGCCAGGCACTTACTCTACACTCACCGCAGACCTGAGGGCCAGGAGATTGCAAAATATGCTGCCGACCTCAGGAGACTTGCAGCACCGTGTGATTTTGGCACGCACCTCAACGAAGCATTGCGAGACATCTTCGTTATAGGAATTGGCCACGAGGGCCTCCTTCACAAGCTATTATCTGTCGACAGCACAGTCAACCTGCAGAAGGCCATCAGCATCAGTCAGGCGTTCATGATCTCGACCTGCAGCACCAATCAAATTATTCATCCTGTGGACTCAAACCCGGCAAGTACTGTACACAGAATGATGCCTTTCACAGGCAAGACTGTAGAACATGGCTCTGCCCAGAGCAGAGAGCACAGACCTCAGGGTTCCAGAACTCAGAGTCCGCCAAGGGGTGCTAATCGAGTAGCACCATGCTGGCTTTGCGGAGGAAACCATAGGGTTCACCAGTGTCGGTTTGCTGAGTACGTATGCAAAGTCTGTAACATGAAGGGCTACCTCCAGCGTATGTGTAAAAGAAATACGACTCACCGTCTAGCAGAGGAGTCGGTAGATGACTTTGAATCCAGTGGGGAGTATGATGATTTGGACAGAGAGGCAGCTCAGCCCCAAGAAGAAATGTATGTAGTGTATACCTGCACCACCGATTGTCCTCCAGTGAAGATGGAAGTCCAGATAAACTGCGTTCCAGCCTGCATGGAAGTGGACACGGGAGCGAGCCAGTCAGTGATGAGCCGGGATGCCTTTGAGAGGCAATGGAATGAAAAATGACTCGAGCTGGTTCCAGTACAGGAAAAGTTGCACACCTACACCAAGGAGCTGATCCCAGTCCTTGGTAGTGCGGATGTAAGTGTAATCCATAATGGCGTGGTGCACAAGTTACCTCTGTGGATTGTTGCAGATGATGATCCAACGCTACTCGGAAGAAGGTGGATGGGGAACATCCAGTGGAAATGGGAAGACCTCTTCACTCCAGCAATCGATGTCCCCCGTGCTCAGAGCAGAGCAAAACCTCACCTTCGCTTGGGCCAGGCACCAGAGAACAGACCAGCACAGCACCTGAGGCACAGACCGTCCATCACGACTGCGTGGCAATGATCCGACCGGAACGACCTAAAAGTACCTTCCCAGCTCCAGTGGCAGGACTCCTGGGGAGGAAGATCGAATTCACAGGCACTCTTCCAGCTTTTGTGGCAGAATCGCGGGAGAGAAGGATCAAGGCAGTCGACCTCGAGGACAGAGGCAAGATGGTGTCCCTGCTGCAGCGAGGGGCAGCGTGGCTGGAAACTAAGATGGCCGCGGCCAGACCACGAGGTGCAACGCTGAGGGAGCAACATGTGGTGTCTAACAAAGGATCTGATTGGGGTAAAGCCAGCGGGGTTCTCTGAAAGGAAACCTGCAACCAATTGAACTTAAAGAGACATTGTATGCATGGCAATCAATGTAACGCACCGATTAAGATTGTGAACAAAATGCTGTTGCGAGATGTCGGGAATAGAGTGTCCCCAAAAGTAGCAAGCAAGGGAATTCGGGAGGGTGAAGACACTGATCCTGATACCCTGCCCCAGGTGTCCCCACAAGTTATAGGCCAGCGACCTCAGGAGGGTGAAGACACTGATCCTGATACCCTGCCCCAGGTGTCCCCACAAGTTATAGGCCAGCGACCTCAGGAGGGTGAAGACACTGATCCTGATACCCTGCCCCAGGTCTATCCCACAATTTATAGGTCAGTGACATCAGGAGGGTGAAGACACTGATCCTGATACCCTGCCCCAGGTGTCCCCACAAGTTATAGGTCAGTGACCTCAGGAGGGTGAAGGCACTGATCCTGATACCCTGCCCCAGGGTCCCCACAAGTTAAAGGTCAGTGACCTCAGGAGGGTGAAGACACTGATCCTGATACCCTGCCCCAGGTGTCCCCACAAGTTATAGGTCAGTGACCTCAGGAGGGTGAAGGCACTGATCCTGATACCCTTCCCCAGGTGTCCCCACAAGTTATAGGTCAGTGGCCTCAGGAGGGTGAAGGCACTGATCCTGATACCCTGCCCCAGGTGTCCCCACAAGTTATAGGTCAGTGGCCTCAGGAGGGTGAAGGCACTGATCCTGATACCCTGCCCCAGGTGTCCCCACAAGTTATAGGTCAGTGACCTCAGGAGGGTGAAGACACTGATCCTGATACCCTGCCCCAGGTCTATCCCACAAGTTATAGGTCAGTGACCTCAGGAGGGTGAAGGCACTGATCCTGATACCCTTCCCCAGGTGTCCCCACAAGTTATAGGTCAGTGACCTCAGGAGGGTGAAGACACTGATCCTGATACCCTGCCCCAGGTGTCCACACAAGTTATAGGTCAGTGACCTCAGGAGGGTGAAGACACTGATCCTGATATCCTGCCCCAGGGTCCCCACAAGTTATAGGTCAGTGACCTCAGGAGGGTGAAGGCACTGATCCTGATACCCTGCCCCAGGTGTCCCCACAAGTTATAGGTCAGTGACCTCAGGAGGGTGAAGACACTGATCCTGATACCCTGCCCCAGGTGTCCCCACAAGTTATAGGTCAGTGACCTCAGGAGGGTGAAGACACTGATCCTGATACCATGCCCCAGGTGTCCCCACAAGTTATAGGTCAGTGACCTCAGGAGGGTGAAGGCACTGATCCTGATACCCTGCCCCAGGTGTCCCACAAATTATAGGTCAGTGACCTCAGGAGGGTGAAGGCACTGATCCTGATACCCTGCCCCAGGTCTATCCCACAAGTTATAGGTCAGTGACCTCAGGAGGGTGAAGGCACTGATCCTGATACTCTGCCCCAAGTCTATCCCACAATTTATAGGTCAGTGACATCAGGAGGGTGAAGACACTGATCCTGATACCCTGCCCCAGGTGTCCCCACAAGTTATAGGTCAGTGACCTCAGGAGGGTGAAGGCACTGATCCTGATATCCTGCCCCAGGGTCCCCACAAGTTAAAGGTCAGTGACCTCAGGAGGGTGAAGACACTGATCCTGATACCCTGCCCCAGGTGTCCCCACAAGTTATAGGTCAGTGACCTCAGGAGGGTGAAGGCACTGATCCTGATACCCTTCCCCAGGTGTCCCCACAAGTTATAGGTCAGTGGCCTCAGGAGGGTGAAGGCACTGATCCTGATACCCTGCCCCAGGTGTCCCCACAAGTTATAGGTCAGTGGCCTCAGGAGGGTGAAGGCACTGATCCTGATACCCTGCCCCAGGTGTCCCCACAAGTTATAGGTCAGTGACCTCAGGAGGGTGAAGACACTGATCCTGATACCCTGCCCCAGGTCTATCCCACAAGTTATAGGTCAGTGACCTCAGGAGGGTGAAGGCACTGATCCTGATACCCTGCCCCAAGTCTATCCCACAATTTATAGGTCAGTGACATCAGGAGGGTGAAGACACTGATCCTGATACCCTGCCCCAGGTGTCCCCACAAGTTATAGGTCAGTGACCTCAGGAGGGTGAAGGCACTGATCCTGATACCCTGCCCCAGGGTCCCCACAAGTTAAAGGTCAGTGACCTCAGGAGGGTGAAGACACTGATCCTGATACCCTTCCCCAGGTGTCCCCACAAGTTATAGGTCAGTGGCCTCAGGAGGGTGAAGGCACTGATCCTGATACCCTGCCCCAGGTGTCCCCACAAGTTATAGGTCAGTGGCCTCAGGAGGGTGAAGGCACTGATCCTGATACCCTGCCCCAGGTGTCCCCACAAGTTATAGGTCAGTGACCTCAGGAGGGTGAAGACACTGATCCTGATACCCTGCCCCAGGTCTATCCCACAAGTTATAGGTCAGTGACCTCAGGAGGGTGAAGGCACTGATCCTGATACCCTTCCCCAGGTGTCCCCACAAGTTATAGGTCAGTGACCTCAGGAGGGTGAAGACACTGATCCTGATACCCTGCCCCAGGTGTCCACACAAGTTATAGGTCAGTGACCTCAGGAGGGTGAAGACACTGATCCTGATATCCTGCCCCAGGGTCCCCACAAGTTATAGGTCAGTGACCTCAGGAGGGTGAAGGCACTGATCCTGATACCCTGCCCCAGGTGTCCCCACAAGTTATAGGTCAGTGACCTCAGGAGGGTGAAGACACTGATCCTGATACCCTGCCCCAGGTGTCCCCACAAGTTATAGGTCAGTGACCTCAGGAGGGTGAAGACACTGATCCTGATACCCTGCCCCAGGTGTCCACACAAGTTATAGGTCAGTGACCTCAGGAGGGTGAAGGCACTGATCCTGATACCCTGCCGCAGGTCTATCCCACAAGTTATAGGTCAGTGACCTCAGGAGGGTGAAGGCACTGATCCTGATACCCTGCCCCAGGTCTATCCCACAAGTTATAGGTCAGTGTCCTCAGGAGGGTGAAGGCACTGATCCTGATACCCTGCCCCAGGTGTCCCCACAAGTTAAAGGTCAGTGACCTCAGGAGGGTGAAGACACTGATCCTGATACCCTGCCCCAGGTCTATGCCACAAGTTATAGGTCAGTGACCTCAGGAGGGTGAAGGCACTGATCCTGATATCCTGCCCCAGGTCTATGCCACAAGTTATAGGTCAGTGACCTCAGGAGTGTGAAGGCACTGATCCTGATACCCTGCCCCAGGTGTCCCCACAAGTTATAGGTCAGTGACCTCAGGAGGGTGAAGACACTGATCTTGATACCCTGCCCCAGGTCTATCCCACAAGTTATAGGTCAGTGACCTCAGGAGGGTGAAGACACTGATCCTGATACCCTGCCCCAGGGTCCCCACAACTTATAGGTCAGTGACCTCAGGAGGGTGAAGACACTGATCCTGATACCGTGCCCCAGGTGTCCCCACAAGTTATAGGTCAGCGACCTCAGGAGGGTGAAGGCACTGATCCTGATACCCTGCCGCAGGGTCCCCACAAGTTATAGGTCAGTGACCTCAGGAGGGTGAAGGCACTGATCCTGATACCCTGCCCCAGGTCTATCCCACAAGTTATAGGTCAGTGACCTCAGGAGTGTGAAGGCACTGATCCTGATACCCTGCCCCAGGTGTCCCCACAAGTTATAGGTTAGTGACCTCAGGAGGGTGAAGGCACTGATCCTGATACCCTGCCCCAGGTGTCCCCACAAGTTATAGGTCAGTGACTTCAGGAGAGTGAAGACACTGATCCTGATACCCTGCCCCAGGTGTCCACACAAGTTATAGGTCAGTGACCTCAGGAGGGTGAAGACACTGATCCTGATACCCTGCCCCAGGTGTCCCCACAAGTTATAGGTCAGTGACCTCAGGAGGGTGAAGACACTGATCCTGATACCCTGCCCCAGGTCTATCCCACAAGTTATAGGTCAGTGACCTCAGGAGGGTGAAGCCACAGATCCTGATACCCTGCCCCAGGTGTCCCCACAAGTTATAGGTCAGTGACCTCAGGAGGGTGAAGGCACTGATCCTGATACCCTGCCCCAGGTGTCCCCACAAGTTATAGGTCAGTGACCTCAGGAGGGTGAAGACACTGATCCTGAGGCCCTGCCCCAGGTGTCCCCACAAGTTATAGGTCAGTGACCTCAGGAGGGTGAAGGCACTGATCCTGAGGCCCTGCCCCAGGTCTATCCCACAAGTTATAGGTCAGTGACCTCAGGAGGGTGAAGACACTGATCCTGATACCCTGCCCCAGGTCTATCCCACAAGTTATAGGTCAGTGACCTCAGGAGGGTGAAGACACTGATCCTGATACCCTGCCCCAGGTCTATCCCACAAGTTATAGGTCAGTGTCCTCAGGAGGGTGAAGGCACTGATCCTGATACCCTGCCCCAGGTGTCCCCACAAGTTAAAGGTCAGTGACCTCAGGAGGGTGAAGACACTGATCCTGATACCCTGCCCCAGGTCTATGCCACAAGTTATAGGTCAGTGACCTCAGGAGGGTGAAGGCACTGATCCTGATATCCTGCCCCAGGTCTATCCCACAAGTTATAGGTCAGTGACCTCAGGAGTGTGAAGGCACTGATCCTGATACCCTGCCCCAGGTGTCCCCACAAGTTATAGGTCAGTGACCTCAGGAGGGTGAAGACACTGATCCTGATACCCTGCCCCAGGTCTATCCCACAAGTTATAGGTCAGTGACCTCAGGAGGGTGAAGGCACTGATCCTGATACCCTGCCCCAGGTCTATCCCACAAGTTATAGGTCAGTGACCTCAGGAGTGTGAAGGCACTGATCCTGATACCCTGCCCCAGGTGTCCCCACAAGTTATAGGTTAGTGACCTCAGGAGGGTGAAGGCACTGATCCTGATACACTGCCCCAGGTGTCCACACAAGTTATAGGTCAGTGACTTCAGGAGAGTGAAGACACTGATCCTGATACCCTGCCCCAGGTGACCCCACAAGTTATAGGTCAGTGACCTCAGGAGGGTGAAGACACTGATCCTGATACCCTGCTCCAGGTCTATCCCACAAGTTATAGGTCAGTGACCTCAGGAGGGTGAAGCCACTGATCTTGATACCCTGCCCCAGGTGTCCCCACAAGTTATAGGTCAGTGACCTCAGGAGGGTGAAGGCACTGATCATGATACCCTGCCCCAGGTGTCCCCACAAGTTATAGGTCAGTGACTTCAGGAGAGTGAAGACACTGATCCTGATACCCTGCCCCAGGTGACCCCACAAGTTATAGGTCAGTGACCTCAGGAGGGTGAAGGCACTGATCCTGATACCCTGCCCCAGGTCTATC